>NC_089498.1:56221612-56524642 GCF_036850765.1 Saccopteryx bilineata | reverse complement strand
GTTTTACTTAAAGAAGAATAAATAAATAAGTTATCTAAATATAAAGTTTAGCACTTTCATTTTTAATACAGTATTATATTTATTCATCTTCTCAAACCTCTGAGGTATTCATTCTATTGATTTTATAGGCCATTAAGTAAAGGATGATGGATGTTGAAAATTTTATTTTGTATTTTTCCAAAGTGAGAAGTGGGAAGGCAACAGACAGACTCCTGCATGCTCCCAACCAGGATCCACCTGGCATACTCACCAGGGGGCGATGCTCTGCCCACCTGTGGCATTGCTCTGCTACAAAGGGCACCAGTCTAGTGCCTGAGGCGGAGGCCATGGAACTATCCTCAGTGCCAGGGCCAACTTTGCTCCAATGGAGCCTTGGCTGTGGGAGGGGAAGAGAGAGATAGAGAGAAAAGAGAGGGGAAGGGTGGAGAAGCAGATGAGTGCTTCTCCTTTGTGCCCTGACTGGGAATCGAACCTGGGACTTCCTCATGCCAGACCAATGCTCTACTGTTGAGCCAACAGGCCAGGGCCTTGAATATCTTTATAAGGGTTCTTGTTAGCAAGTAGAAGATCAGAGAAACTAAGCCACATCTTTTTATCAACTATAGTTGCTAAATTCATTCTATCATTCTATCATCTTTAGAACAGTTTTTTTTTTAGTATAAGCATAAGCTCAAAATAGTCAATATTTGTGTTTTATTTATTAATGTACTCTTTTGTTTTCAGTTTGCATTCAAGGTACATTCTTTCCATTCTTTACCGCACTAAATTGTGTCAGTTTAAAGTAAAAAGGCATAAGAAATCATAATTTAAAAGCAAACACTGATGCAAAAATGCAGTATTTACCCAGAACACATTAATTGTATAAATTGTAAAACTCTTCTTTTGCATTTCTGTTTTTTTTTGTCTTCTTTTTTTGTTGCTGAATCTAGCTAAAGGTTGTCAATTTTATTTTTTGAAAGAAACAACTTTTAGTGTCATTGATTGTTTGATTGTCTTTTTAGTCTCTATTTCATATATTTTTGCTCCGATGGATTCTTCTACTGACTTTAGCTTCTTCTTCTTTTTTAATTCATGGATTGTAAAGCTAGGTTGTTTATTTGAGATTTTTTCTTGTTTTATTGATATAGGCATTTATTTATTGCTATGACCTTCTCTCTTAGAACTGTTTTTTCTGCATCCCATATGCCTTGATATATTATCATTTTCGTTTGTCTCAAGATATTTTTTAAAATTTCTTCCTTGACCCATTAGTTATTCAAGAGTATATTATTTAATCCACACATAGTTGTGAATTTTCTAGTTTGCCTCTTAAAGTTGATTTTTAATTTCATACTATTGGGGGTTGAAAATGATTCTTCATATGATTTCAATCTTTTTATATTTATTAAGACTTGTTTTGTTCTGGAGTATTAGTCACATGTACCTGAAAGGAATGTGAGTTTTGTTGCTTTTGGATAGAATGTTTTGCATATCAAGTAAATCTGATGTAATGTGTTGTTTATGGCCAATGTTTGCTCATTGATTTTCTGTCTGAATGACCTACCCATTTATGTGAGTTATTAAAGTCTCCTACTCTTACTGTATTGCTATTTCTCTTTTATATTTACTAGTACAGCACTCCCTCATCTATCGCAGAGGTTAGGTTCCAGAACAACCTGCAATAGGTGAAAATCTGTGAAGTAGCCATCTTATATTTATTTTATTTATATATATTTTAAGGCTTTATAAACCCTTCCCACACTCTTATAAACCTTTCCCACACTCTTATAAACACTTCCTATGTTCTTAAACACTTTTTACACTCTTAAATCTACATAAAATCTCGTGATATAGCAAAAAATCTGTGATACAAAATTAGATATACTGTATACAATTTAAAAGTCTGTGATACAGTGAGACTGGGAAAAGTGAAATGTGATATGGCGAAGGATGATTATATTTGTTTTATATATATTTTAGATACTCCTACATGGGGTGCATAAATATTTACAGATGTGCCTTTTTGTTGAATTGTCTCCTTATCATTGTTATGAGGGCCTCTTACATTACAGCTTGTGTTTTAGAAAGAGTGCTTGTTCTTGTTGTTTTCTCTGTGTTTGCATGTGTCATGTGACTTCTTGTTTTATTGATTTTTTTTAGTTGTTCAGAGAAATCTCTGCTAAAACATTGGTTGAACACTAAACATTTGCTAAAACTAAAAGCTGAAAATAGACACTTTAATAACCATACAAACAGAAGAATGCAGTCTTTAAAAAAATAGTTTGGAAAGTCATTAAACAAATTGACTACTTCATCATTAAAAATTTATATAACAGCAAACCTGAAAGAAAAGGTAATCTGATTTCTACACTTACTGCTTATTACTCTCAAATGTCCAGTTTTCAACAACAGCAAAAAATCATAAGCCATACAAAAAACTAGAAACTGTTCCATTCAAAAGAAAAACCTAAACTGACAGAAGCCAACTCTAAGGATATATAGACTAAATATGTTTTAAGTCTTAAATATGCTCAAAGATCAAATGAAGACATGGAAAAAAACTAAAAAATTTCATAACAATGTAGAACCAGATGAAAATATAAGAAAAAAAGATAGAAATTATAAAAAAATAAACAAACAAAAATTTTAATGCTAAAGATTAAAATTAGTAAATTGAAAAGTTGACCATAAGGGTTCAATAGCAGATTTGAGAAAGTTAAAAAAAAAAAGTATAAGACACACAAAAATGGATCAATAGCAAAATGGCAGAAGTAATTCCTTCTTTTTTCATAACTACTTTAAATGTAAATGTACCTGTTTGTTGGGCAAACAAGTGTGTTAGGCTTGCTCGCTTATACTTTGCCTGATTGGTGCGTGAGCACGGGGAGCACCATGTGTGTAGAGTCTATGTAAGGCTGCAGGTGCTGGCCCTCAGGGTGGCAGATCATAGTTGTGGATAACCTACTGCCTTTGGGAGGGGCCATGATTTGCTACTGTTTGCTGGAGAAGGGTTTTTCTTTCCCCTGACCTGTTTTGCTTCTGAGTCCTGAGAGAGAGAAGCAGTTTTGCCCTGTCTGCTTGCTCATTCACTATTGTGAGACTCTAATAAATGGAATAGCCCACCATCCTCCTGCTCCACAGTTTTTTTTACCTTCTGCCCAAATCCAATAGGAACCTGCCTGGCCAAGACATCATGATCTTGAATTTAGTAGTGGATCTTAGATATGACACCAAAATGTTAATAATGAAATAAAAATAGATAAATTGAACTTCATAAAAATTTGAAACTTCTATGCATCAAAGGGGCTATATTAAGAAACAAACAAAAAATATTAAATATCAGCAATGATATGAAGAAATTGGAACCTTCATAAATTTCTGATGGAAATATTTAATTGTGCAGCCATTGTGGAAAAACAGTTTTGGAGATTCCTTCAAAACCAAACACAGAATTAGTATGTGATCCAGCACATAGTATGTGATACCTATGAAAATTGAAGGCCCTGGCTGATTGGTTCAGTGGTAGAGCATTGGCCTGGCATGTGGAAGTCCTAGGTTCGATTCCTGGTCATGGAACACAGGAGAAAGGACCATCTGCTTCTCCACCCCCCTTCTCTCTATCTCTCTCTTTTACTTTGCCATAGCCATGGCTCAGTTGGTTCAATCAAAGTTAGCCTCAAATGCTGAGGATGGTTCAGTGGCCTCTGCCTTAGGGGCTAAAATAAATGGCTCTCTTTCTGAGCAATGGGGCAAAGGCCCGAGATGGGTAGAGCATCATCCCCTACTGGGCTAGCCTGGTTGATCCCTGTTGGGGCGCATGCAGCAGTCTGTCTCTCTGCCTCCCCTCCTCTCACACACACACACAAAAAATTGAAAGCAGTGACACAAATAGCTATGTGTGTGCCAATGTTTATTGAAGCATTGTTCACAGTAGTCCCCCCAAAGAAAATGGTCCAAGTATTTATCAACAAGTGAGTGGATAAAGAAAATGTAGTGTATATAAACAGAATTGTCTTGACACAGGGGTCCCCAAACTTTTTACACAGGGGGCCAATTCACTGTCCCTCAGACCATTGGAGGACCAGACTATAAAAAAAAACAAAAAACTATGAACAAATCCCTATGCACACTGCACATATCTTATTTTAAAGTAAAAAAACAAAACAGGAACAAATACAATATTTAAAATAACAAACAAGTAAATTTAAATGAACAAACTGACCAGTATTTCAATGGGAACTATGCTCCTCTCACTGACCACCAATGAAAGAGGTGCCCCTTCTGGAAGTGTGGCAGGGGCAGATAAATGGCCTCAGGGGGCCGCATGCTGCCTGCAGGCCGTAGTTTGGGGACCCCTGTGACACATGCTATAACAATAGATGAAACTTAAAGCTAGTGTGCTAAAGTGAAACCAGACACAAAAGAACAAATATTGTATAGTTCAACTTGTACGGAATATCTTGATAGTCACAGATACAATAGAGTGAAGTTTACAGGAGATTGGAACAAAAGAAGTATACAGAGTTACTACTTAATGACCACAGAGTTCCTATTGAAAGCAACAAATATGTTTTGGAAATTTATAGTAGTGATGACTGCCCAATATTGTGGCTATAACTCACTAAATTGAAATGTACACTTGAAAGTAGTAAAAATAAATAATTTTATTTTACATATATATTTCACAACAAAAACTTGGAATTTAAAACAAAAAATTATGTGTAGATCAAATCAATTTATAATGATAAAAGATCAATCTATCAAAAATCAAATTAATTTAAATTATGCATTTTATTAGAGTGACCCAGACCCCCTAAAATGTATATAGATATTTATGTTTAGTATTCAACCACTTAATTACCCAGTAATACATATTTAAAACAGAAGGATCTACAAAGTACAATATATAAGTTTCAAATCACTTTTCCTCTTAACCTAGATCTTATAGACAAAGTTGTGAGATGCTATAAATGACATAATATGTCAAATAACTGGATTTTTAACAGCAAAGTAATTTAAATAAATAAAGTGCAATATAAATTTGCCTGTCATTAATATTTACCAGGAAGTCAAGTAGGTGATCTGAATTATATTCATTTTACAGCCATAGAACATGAATAAAGGGAGACTAGTTAGTGCTCAGCATTGGTGATGCATCATTGAGAAATAGTATCAAATAAATGAAATAGCTCCATCTAGAATAATCTCATGACACTGGAGTAGCACAGACAAAATAACCAAAAGCAGGTAGCTGTGTATAGCTGTGAGATCTTGTTCTCAAAACAAATGTGTATTTTGAAAATTTGTTTATTTTTATTAGTAATCCTAAAGTTATACAATCAAAACTGATTTTGCTAATAACCATATCCAGACTATATCCTTGCAGATACATAATATTTGACTGGCAAGAATTAGTTAGTAATATTTTTCAAGAGTTGGAAATTTTTTCTGTTTATTAAATAATATTACAGGTGATTTTACAGATACATGTGAACTTAGAGGAAATTGCTCCTCTTTCTCATGTGGTAAATTAATAACCGTCTCAGTGACATACTGTCTTGTGCATGAAGTGGGATAATCAAGCACCAAAAGGTAATTTTATTTTTCTATTAATTGATTTGACATTTTGTTTTCATTCCAATACTTATTTAGCTTTCAAGGATAATGAACCAGAGTTAAAAAACAGAGAATATCCTGGAAAGACAGACATGAGATGCTGGCCTTTGGCCAATTATCAACTGCAAATATCATTTTCTGCATCTGCTTCTCTCTTTTCATTGACTTCTAAGCAAATAAAGGGAACGATCCGGATAACCATACAGAGAAACTACAAAACATACTGTAGTAAAGATTAAAGCTATTGTATTATCTTTGGAGGAACATACAAAGCCATACAAATTCTAAACTTGTGGAAAAGCCTCAAACAAAAAGAAAAAACAAAACAAAGTCAGTCCTTTGTGGCTTTCTGGAGCAAGAGGTAACTGTACCATCTTAATCTGTTTTATTTACAAGGTTAAGAATGTAATCTTATGGCCCTAACTGGGTAGCTCAGTTGGTTACAGTATGGTCCCAATATACCAAGGTTGCTGGATCCTGTCAGGGCACATTTAAGAATTAACTAATAAATGCATAAATAAGCAGAATTAAAAAAATCAATGCTTCTCTCTCTCTCTCTCTCTCTCTCTCTCTCTCTCTCTCCCCCCTCTCTCAAATCGATAAAATAAAAAGAAAAAACAAGACTGTAACCTTAATACTAACAGTCCTGCAGTCAGAATTAAATGACAAATGAAGAAACGTCCAACACAATTTAACAGCCGACTACCCTTCACTAAGTTTTATAATCAACATATTTTCTTGTTTTATTAAATATTTGGTTGAAATTTAAAATGAATCTCTGAGATTTAATACATTAAAATTGGATTTTTTTTTTTTTTTTACAGAGACATAGAGAGAGAGAGAGGAATAGACAGGGACAGACAGGAACAGAGAGGGATGAGAAGCATCAATCATTAGTTTTTTGTTGCGACACCTTAGTTGTTCATTGATTGCTTTCTCATATGTGCCTTGACCGTGGGGCTACAGCAGACTGAGTAACCCCTTGCTCGAGCTAGTGATCTGGTGAGCTTTGCTCAGACCAGATGAACCCCAAGCTCAAGCTGGCGACCTCAGGGTCTGAAACCTCGGTCCTCCACATCCCATTCCGATGCTCTATCCACTGCACCACCGACTGGTCAGACAAAATTGGAAAAAATTTAAATTGATAATCATGAGAAATTTTTAGATAACTCTCTAACATCTAACAGCCATTTTGAAAATAAGAATTTCCTAATCAAATTCATCATAGGTCTTTTCAATAGCAGATATTAAGAGAAACAATAAATCAATTCATGTAGACATGGAGTGGTGTTAGCTCTATGATTAAGCCTATTTAGCTTGAAGCATTTTTATATTAGAAATGTGTTTGTGAGCATGTGTGTTTAGTTCCAAACTGATAATGTTCTAAGCAAAATATTTCTTCTCAAATATTGGTAAAATTGCTCATTTAAAATTTTAGTAAATTTCAAACCCTCTTAAACTGTAGCAGAATGCTAGGTACAAAATGCTAAAAATTATCTAGATAAAATTTTAGTTGTTAGTGTGCTGGCAATACTTTTACTGGCATATATCATGACCACAGGCATATAAATGAACACAATTTTTTTTGTTGTGGAAATGAAACTAATACCAGGCTTAACATAAGTGGAGATGTATCAATTAAAAATATTTTGGAAGGGAGATTTCTGACATTTTGAATTAAAAGGCTATGTGATTTGGAGGAGGTTATTTTACATTCTTTATGTATATACTGCAGGATGAGAGAAGCGACCAGTTTTCTGAATTTATTCCAAAAGCATTTTAGTTCAATATTTCTTCATCCTTGGGTCACCCTCATGCTATTTTGAGGCAATGGTCATTTGGACATATTACATTCTATATCTACCTATTGCTGTCATTTGAAGATACTCTTTTCATTTCCTCCTCTCATCAAGTCCTTTGCCACCCAGTTATTCTCTTTACTTCTTTTTTTTTTTTTTTTGGAGTAGTGGTGGCATGATTTCAAAGTTAAAATAGCTCATCAAAAATCACTTCTTTCCCACCAGCAGTGCAGGAGGGTTCCCCTTTCTCCACATCCTCACCAGCACCTATGGTGTGTTGTTTTGTTAATGAGCACCATTCTGACTGGTGTGAGGTGCTATCTCATTGTGGTTTTAATTTGCATTTCTCTAATGATTAGTGATGTTGAACATTTTTTCATCTGTCTATTGGCCATCTGTATGTCCTCTTTGAAGAAGTATCTATTCACTTCTTGTGCCCATTTTTTGATTGGATTGTTTGTCTTCCTGGTGTTGAGTTTTACAAGTGGAAAACAGTATGGAGATTCCTCAAAAAATTAGAAATGGAACTTCCTTTTGACCCAGCCATCCCACTTATAGGAATATATTCCAAGGACACCATATCACCAACTGAAGAAAAAAATGCAACCCCATGTTTATGGCAGCATTGTTCACAATAGTGAAGATCTGGAAACAGCCCAGTGTCCATCAGTGGACGAGTAAATTAAAAAGTTGTGGTAGATATATACAATGGAATACTATGGGGCTATGAAAAAGAAGTAAATATTATCTTTTGCAACAATATGGAGGGACCTGGAAACTATTATGTTGAGTGAAATAAGCCAGGCAGAGAAAGAAAAATATCATATGACCTCACTCATTTGAGGAACCCAAGGAATAATGAGAACTGAGGAACAGAATTGAGGCAGAGAAGGGATCAAAGGGATTAAAGGAAAAGAGGACAGAGGGAAAGGGGAAGATAGGATGGGATAAACCTGAAGGGAAGGGGGGAGGGTGCTGTAGGGAGGAGAGCAAGGGAGATGTTGAGGGGAATAAGGGGGAGGGGGGATGCATTCAGGGTGACCCTAGAATCTATGTAAACACAATTAATAAAATAAAAAAAATTTTAAATCACTTAATCTCTGTAACTTTCTTTTTCCTCTTAAATTGAATTAGTTGAGGTGACATCGGTTAATAAAATTATATAGGTTTGAGGTGTACAAATCTATAATATGTCATGTATATATAGTGTGTGTTCACCACTACAAGTCAAGTCTCCTTCCATCACCATTTATCTCCCCTTTACCCTCTTCTATTCTCTCCACCCCCCTTTTCCCTCTTGTAATCACCATATTGTTGTCTATGTCTGTAAATTCTTTTCTTCTTTAATCCACTTCAGTTATTTCTTCCTCTGGCAATTTCTTGATCTTACTTTCCTTTGGGTAAGACAGGCCTACTGATAAAATCAGACCTTGAAACATTCCATCAAAGGTTGTTTCTTGATTTTTGTTTGTTCACTACTTCTTTATTTGTTCTTCAAGCTCAAGGGGGAACTCAGTCCCCTAGTCACTCTTTTCTGTTTTTTTTTTATTATTATTTTTTTTTTTTTGCATTTTTTCTGAAGCTGGAAACAGGGAGAGACAGTCAGACAGACTCCCGCATGCGCCCAACCGGGATCCACCCGGCACGCCCACCATGGGGCGAGGCTCTGCCCACCAGGGGGCGATGCTCTGCCCATCCTGGGCGTCGCCATGTTGCGACCAGAGCCACTCTAGCGCCTGAGGCATAGGCCACAGAGCCATCCCCAGCGCCCGGGCCATCTCTGCTCCAATGGAGCCTTGGCTGCGGGAGGGGAAGAGAGAGACAGAGAGGAAAGCGCGGCGGAGGGGTGGAGAAGCAAATGGGCGCTTCTCCTGTGTGCCCTGGCCAGGAATCGAACCCGGGTCCTCCGCACGCTAGGCCGACGCTCTACCACTGAGCCAACCGGCCAGGGCACTCTTTTCTGTTTATTATTTTACTTCTACATTTCTTATTTGTTGTTGTCATTGTTCAAGATTCTATTTAATGTTCCATAGCTTTAGCTACTTTATATATCATCAGTTTCCTTGATCTCGCTTGTCTTTCTATCAATTCCCAATCCACTTAACTGTCAGCTTTAATATTAACTGTCCCTCAAACTCCTGCCACAAATCCTTTAAGAACAACAAATCTATTTCCTTTACTTACTGTAAAAATATATAGTTCTAAATAAAAGTGATGTTTCTACCTTTGCTCTAAATCTGACCACATTTGCTTCATTAAGGATAGCAATTCAATGTTTTTTTTCTGGTGTATTTTCAATTTTCTCTCTATAGTGGCTTCCTGCTAACCATGCTCAAATTTTTCACTATCTTCCCTTATCCCCCATTGCCAGATCATTACATTTTTCTTCTCTTTTCAGCCAAACTTTTTGATAGATTTCTATATTTTATTTTAAATTATCTATTGTACATTCAGTACTCATTCTGTTACATTTCTCAATGTAATAAAACTTGTCTTGCAATGATTCCTAAGAATTGCAACCATTAAATTAGTATAACCAATAACACCTATTTCTCAAGGAGTTTTATAAATCAGTCAACTAATTTTCATATCACTTACCACTGTTGTATTTTAAGTTAACATCTGTGACAGGCATTACTACAAAAATGTTTGAATTTATTCAATATTTAGCCAGTATTTATTTTTATACTGCAGTTAAAGGATTCTTTGCAAATATAAACAGGCAAAAACACCCCTCACTATTTTTTTTTACCAAACCACTCTCAATTCTGTTAAGAACTATGCTGTTTTGTTTGTTTGTTTGTTTTTATTTCCTAGAACAAACCTCTCTCGCTATTATAACGCACAGTATTCTCTCTTCTAAAATATAATTCTTCATGTACCTTGCCTCCTATTTGCTAACTTCTCCTGTAAATATTTTAAGTCTCAGTTGAAACTTCATTTTCTTCAAATTCTTTGCAACCACCCTCCAACTCTGGGTCTATTAATATATACATCCCCTTTACCTCATGTCTCCCCTGAGTTTACTATGCTTTCCCTGAAATATTGGCCAGACGTTGATGGAATTGTTTAATTGTTTCTCTGTGTCTTGCAGGGCAATTTCAATAAGTAATATCTAGATCCAGTAGACTAACTGTTAGTAGACAAACACAGTCTCTACCACTCAGATGTTCTTGAATATGCATTGAATTAATGAGTGAATAAATATATAATAAGTAATGTCATACAAAATGTCATTGCAGTTCATAAGCAGAGAAAATAACTGTGTTTTCAGCTTTAGGGGAAATTATGGAATCTCTTGTATATTAAATATCTAAAATTGTATAATTTCTTTCTTCATTTTTTTACTTAAATATCGCCTTGTCTTGTTTCCAAGAGGACCTAAGCATTTGATTCATTATTTTTTTGTTCAGTTGTCATCAAATATTTCTCTGCTTTAATTACAGTTCAGTTGTAAAGCATAACATCCAAATTCTTTAACTCTCTACTCTTTCTGAACAATCCTGCAGACTTTAAAAAAAAAATATATATATATACTGACTGAACACTATGAGATGAAAATGAAAGGCAAGAAGAAGAAAAAATAAATTAAACTAAGATGCTTTCTGTTATATCTTTTTTGGTCATATCTTCTTGATTCTGTCATTTTAACTGCTTTTTAAAATATACTGAATTGCATGTTTATTGCTAAATATCTCTAAAAAACTTTTTTTTTTTGAAATTGATTAAATATGAATCTTGGAACACATTATGTTTAAAATTCCACAAGGGGCTTGCAAACAAAGTTCAAATCCATTATTTTGGTATATGCAACCTTTAAGCCTGAGTCATCAGCCTGTGTTACCACTATGCTATGCTGTCCATTTTAGGATGTGGTTATTCGAGTTCCCTCAGGTTGCACAAATGTGCTACATTTTACTTTTACTTTTAGCTTTATCACCTGCTGACCTTTCTCTGCTTACAGCTCTGTTCTTCTTTTCCTGGCCTAGATAATGCCTAACCATTGAGTCTACTCCACTTAGAAATGTTTCCCAGTTCAATTCCCAGTTAGAACACACATGAGAAGCAACCATGTGCTTCCCTTCCCCTCTCTCTCCCTTTCTCACTCTCTTCCCCTCTTTCAACCAGTTTCTGATTGGTTCATGTGTCACTTCGAGCCACTGAGAATAGCTCCATTGATTTCAGCATTGGCTCAGGGTTGCAGGGTGAATCCCAGTGGGGATAATATGAGAGTCTGTCTCACTATCTCCTCTCTTCTCAATAAAAAAAAGAAAGAAAAGAAAAGAAACATTTTCCAAATCTTCCCTCTCCCATCTCTAATTGAGTTAAATGTGTTTCCTATGTACTTCATTAAGATACTCTAAATTTCTCTATATTATTACTTATTATATTTTACTTTTTCATTATCATTGAGTGGAGCACACAAGCTTTTGAAAATGGGGCCAAAGCTTTGTTAATTGGTGTCTAATATATATCAGTTACCCAGATAATATTCACTAAATATATATGATGAAAACTTTTATAGTGATATTTCAAAAGAAATGGTACATGCAAATATTGTTTAATTACCAAAATCATTATGAATTTTGAATCAAAGATTTCATTTTAGATTTTACATAATATACTCTGTCATATATTTTATTCAGTTTTTTGACATAAGATAAATTTTAATATATAACAATTAATATGCCATCAAACTTAATGTTTAATATAAAGTATATCACTATATTTGTTTGAATAATTATTTTTAAAGTACTTGTTAACTTTTCAAATTAGACTTGCCCTATCAATTATACTTACCAAGGAAATTTTTACCCTTACCTTTTAGATTTTTAGTTAGCTTTATCATTGATTTTAGTGTTTTTATAATATTTAAGAAATAGATGTAGTTAGAAAGCATCCAAAACTTTTTAATAATTTGTTTAGTAAAAGCTAGTTAAAGGACACAGTATTTATTCTTCCTATACTTAAATTTATTGTTGTGGAAAGATTTTATAGGCAGATTAATAAAATTTAAGAACCAAATCTCTATATATGAGAGCAAATCTCTATTCCAGGGGCTTACTTCTCACTTTATTGCTGCCCTTTGCAGTTCAAAACACTACAATTATTAATTATATTATTTGTTACAAATATCATGCAAATAATGTGTTGCATGAATGGTAAGTATAAATAAAGGACTCATATTCTTTATTTGAAAATAAACTAATTTTATTTTATTTTAATTTTTTTGGCAGAGACAGAGTCAGAAAGAGGGACAGACAGACAAGAAGGGAGAGAGATGAGAAACATCAGTTCTTTGTTGCGGTTCTTTAGTTGTTCATTGATTGATTTCTCATATGTGCCTTGACCAGGGGGCTACAGCAGACTGAGTGACCCCTTGCTCGAGCCAGTGACCTTGGGCTCAAGCTGGTGAGCTTTGCTCAAACCCAATGAGCCTGTGCTCAAGCTGGCGACCTTGGGTTCTCGAACCTGGGTCCTCCGCATCGCAGTTCGATGCTCTATCCATTGCATCACTGCCTGGTCAGGCATTACTTTATTTTTTAAATTTAGATATGCTCTTTGTTTTTATCTTTTTTTTTTGTTCTAAGGACTCAAGGGAATTCGTTAAGAACACATCTAACAAGACAGCAAAATTTTAAGTTTATTACATTTTGTGGTCAGGTATACCAAGTATTTGAACGGCATACAGAAGTCAATATCTAAATGAATGGTAAATTCAAATTGCCTTAAGGATAAAGTTTTTCCAGTTTGTTTTCTTATTTGGAATCTCAATTTTCTGTGTTATTCATCAGTAGAAACATAACAATTTTAAGAGATTAACAAGTTTATTTGCCTTGCATTCTGTATTTTGGACCCGTTGATCTATCCTGAGTTTTAGTATACCTCCCAGCATGCACATACACCATCACCAGAGCAGGTGACACTTGTGCTGTGTTCATTCATTCATGGGAGAAGTATGAAGCAGGAAATAAAAGAACTCAAAATCATTTTTATTTTTTTGGGTTTTTTTGCATTTTGATTTTCCAAATATAAGACCTCAAGGAACATAATCATTCACAAAAGTGAAAATAATTTTAGAAAGCAAGTTAACAGATTTTTGGGGTTAAGGGTTGTCAGGGATGAAAAAACAAAGGAGAAACTAGTCAATGGCTTCCTGGGAAAGTAGGTATTTTTTAAAAACGTGCATCTAGGACTAAACTCTAAGAAAGAGATAGTAATATCCAGAATGAAAGACATATGTCCTTTAAGAAATTTAAGAGAAGAAAGATGTTAAATCATGTTTTCTAGACACAACTTCAGAAGATAGGAAAGAGAACGAAGAAATGGACAACTAGACCTTAGAAAATGACAGGGCAGATTAATAGAGCAGCAGAGTTAATAGAGTGCTTTGTTTATCTATATGGATGTGGCGGAGAAAACGTGGGTCTAAAAAGAATCGTGGGAGGAAATTCAGTAGCAACAGTGTAGACTATTGTTTGAGGATAAGACTACTTACTGTGCATGAGAATTGGCAATATAGACAGATTACAATGAAGACAAAATAATTCTTCTTTTCCCAATGTTTACATAGAGCAGTAGAAAATGGCAAGAAATCAAAAATTAAATTTCTCTTCCTCTGGTGAAACAGAGACAAAAATAGAAATTAAACTGAATTAAATAAATACTAAAGAAATAATGTCCAGGTTGTTTTTTTATTTTATTTTTTTCTCTTGCCAAGGCATTGTGTTTGGCATTTCAGTAACATGTCATCCCTTCTTTCTACCATTTCCTTCTTTTCAGATACCTTTTGGCCATCCATCTTCTCTCGTTCAGTGTTTTGGTTCCTTGGCATATATAGTTATCATTTCCAGGCCACGCCTGAGTATAACCAAACAACTAGGCATGTTCCTGACATCTTATTTGGAACAATTCAGAAAATTGATCCAATCCTGTTAAATGTCAGTGGAATCAGGTGATGACACGAGCTCAGTACCTATTCTCATGCCACTATGTGATTGTTTCCAGAAACACACACACATGCACACACATAGCCAAAAAACACACATATATAATTATTTGAATATGAGTATATAAAGATTTAATTTTTCAGTTTTATATAGTATATGGTTTAAAAAGATGAGGTCTTTTATACATGCCTTTCTTTTTAAAAATTCTTTTTTTATTGACTGATTTTATATAGAGAGAAAACATTAATTTTGTTTTATTTTGTTTTAGTCATCTATACATTCACTGATTGCTTCTTATATGTGCCCTGACTGGGTATCAAACCTACAACCTTGGCATGTTGGGATGACATTCTAACTAACTGAGCTACCCAACCTGGGCCTACACATGCTTTTCTTGAGTTCATGTACCATTCCTGCTTCTACAACACCACTTCTTATGATTCTTGTATTAACTGTAAGCTCCAAGTTCTAAGTACAGTATATCAGCTTTATTTCTGTTAACCTTAAATATGCCAATTTATTTCTGCTGTAGAGCATTTCCACTATTCATTCTCTCTGATTGAAAATCTTTAATGAATGTTTTCCTCTGTTTTCATTCAAATCTCAGCTTATATAATACTTTCTTAGTGATTGCTTATCATTGCTTATCTACAGTATGATAGAATTTCTATCATACTGTAGAAATTCTCTGTGTATCCCTTATCCTTGCCCTCTAATTCCTTTTACCCTAGTTAGTTGTTTAATGCTACTTTCAAGCAGGTAACATACAATAAAATATATCTACGTATTTTTATTGAATTTATTAGGGTGACACTAGTAAATATAATTATATAGGTTTCAGGTGCCCAATTCTACAGAACTTCTATATACCATACTGTGTGTTCATACCCACAAGTCAGGTCCTCGCCCATCACCATTTATGCCCCCATACTCTCCTCCACCTACCCCACTCCCAGTAATCATCCCACTGTAGTCCAAGAGGGGTTTCTTTCCTTGATTTCATGATCCCTCCATTTCCCTCACCCAGTCCTCTTAACCCCCCTCATGCACATTTGTTATGTAGTTACTTCTAAAATGTTAGGTCCACAGTAAAGCAAACTTTTTTTGCCTTATTCAATGATATATCCTAAGAAGTGTAGGTACTCAATACATATTTCTTAAATGTTAATGAAATATTTTTTTTTTCTTTTTTGTGACTGAGACAGAGAGAGAGACAGTTATGGACAAACTAGCAGGAAGGGAGAGAGATGAGAGGGATCAATTCTTTATTACAGCTCCTTAGTTCCTTAGTTGTTCATTGATTGCTTTCACATAAGTGCCTTGACCAGGGGCTTACAGCACAGTGAGTGACCCCTTGCTCAAGCCAGTGACCATGGGCTGAAGCCAGTGACCTTGAGTTTTAAATCATTGAGCTTCAGGCCCAAGCCAGTGACCATGTGGTCATTTCTATGATCCCATGTAAAGTCAGTAATCCCGCACTCAAGCTGGTGAGCCTGTGCTCAGGCTGGATGAGCCTGTGCTCAAGCCAGTGACCTTAGGGTTTCAAACCTGGGTCTTCCGTGTCCCAGTCCAAGTTTCTATCCACTGTTCCAGTGCCTAGTCAGGCTCATATTTATTTCTTTTTTTTATTTATTCATTTTAGAGAGAAGAGGGAGAGACAGAAAGAGAGAGAGAGAGGAGAGACAGAGAGAAAGAAGGGAGGGGAGGAGCTGGAAGCATCAACTCCCATATGTGCATTGATCAGGCAAGCCCAGGGTTTCGAACTGGCGACCTCAGCATTTCCAGGTCGATGCTTTATCCACTGCACCACCACAGGTCAGACTCATATTTCTTATTATACATATTTGTTAGTTTATTACATGTCAAACACTTTTTAAAATTAAAGTCTATGAAAAATGTAGTGTATTTTTTTCTCTTTCTCTTTATTTTTCTTTTCTCTTACACTATTTCTCTGATTCAACCATCATTTACAAACAAATTATTTTATTCTTGATCCAAATTTTTTCTTTGTGTCATTTTGTGGGTTCTTGCCTCATTTTTTGCCTCTTTGTCACTCCATCCCAACCCAGGCCTTTTGTTCTATGTATTTTTATTCCACTTAGCACAATAGAATTTTCAGTTTTTCACTGCATTTTCTCAAAAAAATTTTTTATCAACTCTTATTAATGTTATTAATAATACCACTCTCACATGCCATTAAAGAAAAAGAAATCAAATATCATGGATACAAAAGAGGTGATGTAGCTAAGATAGATGGGGAAAAAATCTATAGAAATAAATTTCAATAGCTTAGAAACCTTGGAGTTAAATGACAGAGAATTTAAAATTGAAGTCCTAAAAGAAACTCAGGGATATACAAGAAAGCACAGAAAGGCAATTTAGGTAGCTCAAAAAACAATTCAGTAAACAGAAAGAATACTTCACCAAGAAAATTGAAACTATGAAAATGAATCAAACAGATGAAAAACTCAATTCATGAACTGAAAAACGAGGTAACAAGCTTAGCCAATAGAACAGGCCAGATAGAGGTGAGAATTAGTGAAATGAAGACAAGCAACTAGAGGTACTACAGAGAGAAGAGGAGAGAGACTCATAAATTAAAAAAAATGAGATAGCCCTACAGGAATTATCTGACTCCATCAAAAAGAGCAACATAAGAATAATGGGTATATCAGAAGAAGAAGAGAGAGAAAATGGAAGGGAGAACATATTCAAACAAATTATAGATGAGAACTTCCCAAGCCTGTGGAAAGAACTAAAGCCTCAAATTCAAGAAGCAAATAGAACACCAAGATATCTTAACCCTAACAAACCTACTCCAAGGCATATCATAATGAAATTGGCACAAACCAACAACAAAGAAAAACTTCTCAAGGCAGCCAAGGAAAAGAAGAATACAACATATAAAGGAAGGCCCATTAGATTATCATCAGATTTATCAGCAGAAACTCTACAAGCCAGAAGAGAGTGGACCCCAATATTTAAAGTTCTGAAAGAGAGGAACTTCCAGCCAAAAATACTATACTCATCAAAGCTATCCTTCGAACACAAAGAAGAAATAAAAACATTCACAGATACAAAAAAGATGAGGGAATTTATCACCAGAAAACCACCACTTTAGGAAATACTAAGGGGGGTTTTCTGACCTGACACAAAGAACAAAACAAAACAGAACTACAGGTAAAAACTCCATCAAGATCACAATAAAAACAAGAAGTTTAATCTGTGACAAAGAAACAAAAAAGGGGAGAGGACAAAGATTAACAGTAGCAAAGGAGGATGGACAGAAACACTCATGAGATAATATACTACAATGAACATGATATGTATACTTTCCATTACTTAATGGTAACCACACCTGAAAAAACTAACAGAAAAGTACATGGCTTGAAAAAGAAGTAACAGAGAAAAGAAGTATGGATTACAAACAAACAAAAACAAATGATAGAAAAACAAAAGAGAAGAATCAAACAAGATACAAAACTAACAGAAAGCAATATATAAAGTAGCAATAGGAAACCCTCAAGTGTCAATAATTACACTACATGGAAATGGATTGAACTCACCAATAAAAAGACACAGAGTAGCAGAATGGATTAAAAAAGAAAATCTAACTGTATGCTGCCTACAAGAAACACATCTAAGCTACAGTTATAAAAACAAATTCAAAGTGAAAGGTTGGAATACAATACTCCAAGCAAATAACATCCAAAAAAAAAGCAGGGGTAGCAATACTTATATCTAACAATGCTTACTACAAGACAGCAAAAGTAATCAGAGACAAAAATGGTTATTTCATAATGATTAAGGGGACACTGAATCAAGAAGACATAACACTTCTTAATATATATATGCACCAAACCAAAGAGCACCAAAATATATAAGACAACTACTGACTGACCTAAATACAAAAATAAAAAAAATACAATCATACTTGGAGATTTCAATACACTGCTGAAAGCTCTAGATAGTTCATCCAAACAGAAAATCAACAAAAAAATACTGGCCTTAAATGAAACACTAGAACAACTGGATATGATAGACATCTACAAGACGTTTAATTCCTAAGTGCGAGAGTATACATTTTTCTCCAGTGTACATGGGATATTCACAAGAATTGACCCATATGTTGGGCCACAAAAATAACATTAATAAATTCAGAAAAATTTAAATTATACCAACCATATTTTCTGATCATAAAGCCTTGAAACTAGAATTCAATTGCAAAAAGAAGTAAACAAACTCACAAAAATATGGAAACTAAACAACATACTTTTAAAAAATGAGTGGCTCAAAGAAGAAATAAGCACAGAGATCAAAAGATACATACAAGCAAATGAAAATAAAAATACAACATATCAGAATCTCTGGGATGCAGCAAAAGCAGTAATAAGAGGAAAGTTCAAATCACTACAGGCATATATGAACAAACAAGAGAGTCCAAGTAAACCACTTAACTTCACATCTTAAGGAACTAGAAAAAGAACAACAAAGACAACCCAAAACCAGCAGAAGAGAGGAAATAATAAAAATCAGAGCAGAAATATACAAAACAGAGAACTAAAAAAATATTAAAAAAATTAATATAACAAGGAGCTGGTTCTTTGAAAAGATCAACAAAATTGACAAACCCTTGACAAGACTCACCATGGAAAAAAGAGAAAGGACTCATGTAAACAAAATCCAAAATGAAAGAGGAGAAATCACCATAGTTATTATAGATATACAAAGAATTATTGTAGAGTACTATGAAAAATATATGCCACCAAATATAACAATCTAGAAGAAATGGATAAATTCTTAGAACAATACAATTTTCCTAGACTGAGTCATGAAGAAGCAGAAAGCCTAAACAGACTCATAAGCAGGGAGGAAATAGAAACAACTATTAAACAACTCCCCAAAAATAAAAGTCCAGGGCCAGAAGGCTATACTAGTGAATTCTATCAAACATTCAAAGAAGACTTGGTTCCTATTCTACTCAAAGTCTTCCAAAAAAATTGAAGAAGCAATACCTCAAAACACATTTTATGAGGCCAACATAACCCTCATACCGCAACCTGGCTAGGATGGCACAAAATAAGAAAACTATAGATCAATACCTCTTATAAATACAGATGCTAAAATACTAAACAAAATACTAGCAAATTGAAATCAACAACACATTGAAAATATAATACATCATGATCAAGTGGGATTCATCCCAGAATCAAAAGGATGGTTCAACAAATGTAAAAAGGTTAACATATTACATCATATAAACAAAACAAAGAACCAAAACCATATGATTTTATCAATAGATGCAGAAAAGTCAATAAAATACATTGTATTTTTTTAATTGTATTTATTTTTAATGGGGTGACATCAGTAAGTCAAGATACATATATTCAAAGATAACATGTCCAGGTTATCTTAAAGTTCAATTATGTTGCATACCCATCACCCAAAGTCAGATTGTCCTGTCACCCTCTATCTAAAACACTTAACAAAATGGGTATAGAAGGAAAACATTTCAACATAATAAAGGCCATCTACGATAAACCATCAGCTAACATTGTATTAAATGGCATAAAACTGAGAACTTTTCCTTTAAGATTAGGAATAGGACAATGTTGTCCACTCTCTCCACTCTTATTCAACATAGTGCTGGAAGTACTAGCCAGAGCAATCAGACAAGAGAAAGAAATTTTAAAAAAGCATTCATATTGGGAAAGAAGAAGTAAAGGTTTCACTTTTTGCAGATGATATGATCCTGTACATCAAAAACCCCAAAAATTCCACAAAAAGACTACTAGAAACAATAAATCAATACAGTAAGGTAGCAGGATACAAAATTAATATACAAAAGTCCATTGCCTTTCTATATGCCAACAATGAAACATCAGAAAATGAGCTAAAAAAAATCCCCTTCATGGTTGCAACAACAACAACAAAATACCTAGGAATAAACATAACAAAGGATGTAAAAGACCCATATAATGAAAACTACAAAATATTGTTAAGGTAAATCAAAAAAGATATAATGAAATGAAAAAATATTTCTTGTTCTTGGATAGGAAAAATAAATATAGTCAAAATGACTATATTACCCAAAGCTATATACAAATTTAATGTAATTCCCATCAAAATTCCAATGACATTTTTTAAAGAAATGGAACAAAAAATCATCAGGTTTATATGGAACTATAAAAAAAACCCCGAATAGCCAAAGCAATCCTAAGGAAAAAGAATAAAGCTTGGGGCATTACAATACCTGACTTCAAATTATATTATAGAGCCATGATAATTAAAACAGCAGGGTATTGGCAGAAAAATAGACACAGACCAATGGAACAGAATAGAAAGCCCAGAAATAAAACCACATGTATATGGTCAAATAATTTTTGATAAAGGGGCCAAAAACACACAATGGAGAAAAGAATGCCTCTTCAACAAATGGTGTGGGGAAAACTGGAAAACCACATGAAAAAGAATAAAAATAGAGTACAGTTTGTCCCCTTGTACTAAAATTACTTCAAAATGTATCAAAGACCTAAATATAAGACCTGAAACAATAAATTACATAGAAGAAAACATAGGTACTAAACTCATGGACCTTCGTTACAAAAAGCACTTTATGAATTTGACTCCAAAGGCAAGGGAAGTGAAGGCAAAGATAAATGAATGGGACTACATCAGACTAAGAAACTTTTGCACAGCAAAACAAACTGACAACAAAACAAACAGACAGCCAACTAAATGGGAGATGATATTTTCAAACAACAGCACAGATAAGGGCCTAATATCCAAAATATACGAAGAACTCATAAAACTCAACAACAAACAAAAAATCCAATAAAAAAAATGGGAAGCCTGACCAGGCGGTTGCGCAGTGGATAGAGCATTGGACTAGGATGCGGAGGACCCAGGTTTGAGACCCCGAAGTCGCCAGCTTGAAGCATGGGCTCATCTGATTTGAGCAAAGCTCACCAGCTTGGACCCAAGGTCACTGGCTTGAGCAAGGGGTTACTTGGTCTGCTGAAGGCCCACGGTCAAGGCACATATGAGAAAGCAATCAATGAACAACCAAGGTGTCACAATGAAAAACTAATGATTGATGCTTCTCATCTCTCTCTGTTCCTGTCTTTCTGTCCCTATCGCTCTCTCTGATTCTCTGTCTCTGTAGAAAGGAAAAAATAAAATAATAGGAAGGGGACATGAACAGACATTTCTCCCAGGAAGAAATACAAATGGCCAACAAATATATGAAAAGATACTCATCTCCATTAGCTATTAGAGAAATGCAAATCAAAACTACAATGAGATACCACCTCACATCTGTTAGATTAGCTATTATCAACAAGACTGGTAATAACAAGTGTTGGAGAGAATGTGGAGAAAAAGGAACCCTTATCCACTGTTGGTGGGAATGTAAAATAGTACAACCGGTATGGAAGAAATTATGGTGGTTCCTCAAAAAATTGAAAATAGAACTACCATATGACCCAGCAATCCCTCTACTGGGAATATACCCCATAACTCAAAAACACTGGTATATAAAGACACATGCAGCCCCATGTTCATTGCAGCATTGTTCACAGTGGCCAAGACATTGAAACAACCAGAAAGCCCTTCAATAGATGATTGGATAAAGAAGATGTGGTACATATATACTAGGGAATACTACTCAGCCATAAGAAAGGGTGACATCGGATCATTTACAACAATATGAATTGACCTTGATAACATCATGCTGAGTGGAGTAAGTAAATCAGAAAAAAACTAAGAACTATATGATTCCATACATAGGTGGGACATAAAAATGAGTCTCAGGGACATGGACAAGAGTGTGGTGGTTACTGGGGGTGGAGAGGGGAAGGGAGGGGGTGGGGGGAGAGTAGGGGCAAAAAGAAAACCGGATAGAAGGTGACAGAAGACTGTATGACTTTGGGTGATGGGTATGCAACATAATCAAATGTCAAAATAACCCAGAGATGTTTTCTCTGTACCTGTGTAACCTGATTGATTAATGTCACCCCATTAAAATTAATTTTAAAAAATATTGTTTCTGTCTTCTTCGCCATTTTTTTTTTCCAAAGTGAGAAGCAGGTGTAGCAGACAAACAAGACTCCTGCATGTGCCCGACTGGGAACCACCCAGCATACCTACCAGAGGGCCGTGCTTGGCTCCTCTAGGGCTTTGCTCTGCTGCAATCTGAGCCATCTAGCCCCTGAAGTGGAGGCCATGGAGCAATTCTCAGCACCTGGGCCAACTTTGCTCCAATGGAGCCTTGGCTGCAGGAGGGGAAAAGAGAGATAGAGAGAAAAGAGAGGGGGAAAGGTGGAGAAACTGATGGGTGCTTCTTCTGTGCACCCTGGCCAAGAATTAAACCCAGGACTACCAGACACCAGGCCAAGGCTCTACTGCTGAGCCAACCAGCCAGGACTTTCTTCACCAATTTATCTAAATTACATAAACAATGCTTGGTAAACACAAGTATTCAGACATAGTTAATTAAATGATTTATTTGTCATGGAATCAGAAGTACTTTTTAACTTTATTTCCAGAATTTATACATTTCTGGTCTCACTCAAAACTTTTAAATCTCCTAAAGAATCACCATATATCTAATAGGTTCTAGTACATTTGGATAAATTCTTCACAATTTTATTAATAGATCATAATCAAAGTAATTTAAAAAGTAATGTAAAAATATGGTAAATAATTATAATATTTAACTTTTTCAGATGTCTATGGACATGGGCCTTTTTATGCAGTCATAAAAATTTAACTTGGACATTGATTGCTTGTCATATGTGCCTTGACCGGGATTGGACTAGTGACCTTGGGCTCAAGTTGGAAATCTTGGAGTCAAGTGGGCAACCTTATGCTCAAGCTGATGACCTCAAGTTCAAGCCAACAACTCCAGGCTCAAACTGGCAACCCTGGGCTCAAGCTAGCAACTTCAAATTTTGAACCTTTGTGTTCCAAATAAACACTTGATTCACTGCGCTGTTACCAGTCAGGCAAAAAACTTATTTGCTTAAACAATAAAGAAAAAAAGGTTCCTTTGAGACTGGAAAAAAATATAAAATATATATGTTTTCCACTGTACCAAAAATAAATAAAAATTATCACAAATTAATGGTAAGAAAAAAGTAACCTAATAGAATGGTCAAAAGACTTAGACAATTGACAAAATAAGATATGTGAATTTCTAATAAAAACACAAAAGTATGCCGAAATTAGTCTTTTAAGAAATACAAATAAAAACAGCATGACACACCACTATATAAACACTAGAATAGTACAATGACTTTCAAAATTCTTCAGAATTATTAATGAACTTATAATTACTCTGGAAAACATTTTAAGTTATTTATAACATTTTACATAAAGTTAACTATATAATCCAGAGGTTTCAACAGTAGATTTTTATCCTTATCTACCGTAGAACTTATGAAGATTTATAGCTTTATAGCATTTCTTGCAAGTCCAGAATTCATATAACAAGGCATCCAATGTAACTGATTACACCAGTGGTTCTCAAAGGGTGTGCCCTAGAAGATTTTCAGGTGCACCCTATGGTATTCCAAAGAAATATGTGCCTGTTGGGGACCAAAAAACTAACAGAGTTTTTAGAGTTTAGATTTTTTGGGGACAGAGATGTGGGGAATTGGTTGTAAACTGACAGCCCAACCTCCCACATCACTTTCCTGATTAGGCTGCAAAAGGCTGTTAAGCTGTGGTGCTGATTGTTTACACTACCCCCCATGGTCCCGGGAAAAACTGGAGGTAGGTTTCTTCTATCCTTTGTTTGGTGTAAAGTTAAGATAATATGTATGGTGGGGGTTTTTGCACTCAACACAATTAAGAGTAAAAAGAGAAGAATTCTTCAATGTAATTATGAGAAAATAAGAGTTTGCCTTTCAAATATATGTCCAAACATTGAAGAAATTGCTAGGACACATCAGGCTCATGTTTCTCATAAACACAAGAATGAAAAAGCTTAACACATTCATGCCAGGACCTGCTGAATTTACTAAATCTTACTAAGAATGTATCTATCTATCTATATAAAAATATAACATTTTGTCATTTTTTATTTTTAACCCCTCTTTTTTATGAATTTTAAAAAGCACAACTCAAATAATGTAACATCAAAATGTTTTTTAATGTCAGAATAAATTTAATTTTGTCATATTTATTTCATTTAATTACCATAAAAGCATGTTTGGACTTTATTTTTTTCTTTAATATTTGACTTTATTATTATATTTCTCAGAAATTTGTATATAGTGTGCCTACAATTATTTGTAGGATTTTAAATGCACCCTGACTTGAGAAAGTTTGAGAACCACTGAATTACACAGATATAAAAGTAAAGTAGCTATCATTATCTATATACAAAGCATCAGAACTTTGACTGTTGTATAATTCTGTGATATTCCAAATAATCAAACAGGACTTTTTTCTTCACAAAATTTATGGCCTTTTAGAGAATATAAATTTTTGAAGGGATTTTATACTTAATCTATGCTTACATTTACTAATTTTTATTTATCAGACAAGTTATTTATAATTGACATCTTGGGCTAAATAAGTACAGATTGATACCTCTAGTTCTACACTCAGAATAAGTTGAATACCTAAACATTTACTTGATATGCCACTTTAAAATTTTTTTGTGTCTTATTCTTTAAAATGAGGATAATAATATACTCCTCACAGAGTGATTTTATATATTTGTAAATGGTTTTATTCAGTGTCTAGCATATCATTAATGTTTCATAAATTTAGCTTTCGGTTATTTTTATTTTAAAATATAACTCTTTTTCCTGGCCAGTTGGCTCAGTGGTAGAGTATCGGCCCTGCATGTGGAAGTCCCGGGTTTGATTCCTAGCCAGGGCACACAGGAGAAGCTCCCATTGCTTCTCCACCCTTCTTCTCTCTTTTTCTCTATCTCTTTCTTCCCCTCCCACAGCCAAGGCTCCATTGGAGCAAAAGTTGGCCTGCGCACTGAGGATGTCTCCATGGCCTCCACCTCAGGTGCTGAAATGGCTCTGGTTGCAACAGAAGAATGCCCCAAATGGGCAGAGCATTGCTTCCTATTGGGCATGCTGGGTGGATCCCAGTTGAGTGCACGTGGGAGTCTGTCTGCTTCCCCTCTTCACACTTTAGAAAAAAACAAAAAAAAACACACAAAATATATATATATATATATAACTCCTGAAATACTCATTGTTTTTTACGTCATTTAAATAAAGCTTTATACCTTGAAATGATTGTTGATATGACTCAGAAACAGGATCAAAGAGCATACCTTTGTGTGTGACCGTTCTGTCTTTTGGGCTTGTCTTTTTAGCGTCCTGGTGTTGTGATTAAGAGAACAGGCACTGAAACTAACTGTCTTAGTTGAATCTAGATTCCTCCATTTACCTGTATTACCTAAGTATGGTCATGACAGGGGGATATGAGAAGTCCTGTGTGTTTATAGATTCTTGTTAAATCATTTAAAAAGACGCTGTTTCATACCATAGGGGTTTCCATAGCCTGAACACGATACTATACTAAGACTGAGAGATAGTGAACTGGGCATGTGTTTCTTTTGTAAAGTTAGATAAGAGCTTTTAGTAACTCAGTCATATGCTCAGGCAAATCATTTTTTAAAAAAGTATACATAAAAGTTAAAGGTCGAAAATTAATTCCCTCAAATCTTTTTTTGCTGTTACACTCTCAGAGTTGTTTTCACATACCCACACATACAAAGCCCCTGAAAAGCTGTTGCAAGAGACCCCAAATGAAGTGAATCACAAAACTTGGAACTCCTATTACCAACACTTGTGCTATCTCCAAGTGTTTCTTGTGTGCATGTTTAAAGTTGATATTTAACCACAGATTCTGTTGTCTGGTCTGTGGAAAAGGAAGGAGAATGTGGAGAGCAAAGAGGTACTCAGTGAGATGTGGTAGAGAAGCTGAACACAACCTTCCACTCACAGTCACCGAGCAGACCTTTGTCAGAACAGGGAGGCTGTGATTTCTTGCTGTTCTGCTAGTTGTTCCTGTAAACCCCAGGAGTTCTTTACTAAAAAGTGAATGGAAAAATGAATTTTGGAGATAATTAGCAGACTGTAATATTTTCAGTAAATTTGTCAGGTATTTCTTTTTACAATATGTGTTTTGAAATACCAACTTAGGATGCCTCAGTGGTAACGAAACTAATTATATCTGAATATGAAAAACAAACAGGAATAAGGAACTATTTTAAAATGTATTTTATGGTTTTATGTGACTTTCTACAATATTTAGGGAGTAACATATTCATACCAATAACTCCACACAAAACTTTCCCTTCCATAAACAACAAAATGTCAGCACTAACTTGTAATTATCATCTTAATTTCTCTGAAGGGTGATTACCTATATTCATTTTGCCTTCTGGAAATGGAACTGATTTGCTCCTCAGAAATCTCATTATTATATTATAAAATATGAATTGTTAGAAAGTGTTTACTGCCCTGGCTGGTTGGCTCAGTGGTAGAGCGTCAGCCTGGCGTGCAGGAGTCCCAGGTTCAACTCCCGGCCAGGGCACACAGGAGAAGGGCCCATCTGCTTCTCCACCCCTACCCCTCTCCTTCCTCTCTGTCTCTCTCTTCCCCTCCCGCAGCCAAGGCTCCATTGGAGCAGAGTGGCCCAGGCACTGAGGATAGCTCTGTGGCCTCTGCCTCAGGCGCTGGAATGGCTCTGGTTGTGGCAGAGCAATGCCCCAGATGGGCAGAGCATCAATCGCCCCTTGGTGGGCATGCCGGATGGATCCCGGTCAGGCGCATACGGGAGTCTGACTGCCTCCCTGTTTCCAGCTTCAGAAAAATACAAAAAAAAAAAAAAAAAAAAAAAAAAGAGTTTACTGGCTTATATTGACCATTAGTTATTATTCATTACTATTATTTACATATTAATGTTATTTTTTTAGATGTGTACAATGAATAATTTTGTTGTAAAAATAATTCAGAATTTTGTAGACTCTTTCAAATACTTCTTCTGAGATAACTGAATTATTAATTTTTGTACAACTTAAAAATAGTTATTTTGCATTTTTAATTTAAATGACTTTAGTAGTTAAGAGGTATTTTTTTCAGTTGAATATGAAGCATTGAAATACTCTCTAATTGTTGTGAACAGTATATATTATAGAAATACCAACAACTGCAAAATCATTAGAGAATGTAAGTTACTTTGCAGTCCTTCTTTGGAAACATTATGCCTCCACTCTCCCTCAGATATGCCATATGATATTTTTTAATAAAAAAACATATTCAGAGTTTAGGAAACTATTGTTGACTTTAGTATAACATTTTTTTAACCAAAAGCTAATTTCTGTAAGTACAATTTTTTAAAAATTATTAATTTTACCAACAAAATACTTAAGAATTCTATGATATGTACAATATAGGACCTCCAGTGATATTAAAACCTGTAGTAAAACCTCCCACATGACTTTTTATTTACCTTAAGAAATCAGTATAAATTTTGCAATACTTTATGAAAGTTGGAGTTATGGGAGAAAAAAAACAAGTAAATCTTGAGATTTAAAAAATAATGATAAAAATAAACAATTTGAGGCCATTGTTACAAGAAAGAGAATTTAGAAAATGTGTATAAAATTATTAGTAGAAGGGACTATAGAAGTATAACAATATTTTTTTGTCTCATAATATTTACAGTTAAAGTAAGAGGTAGTATTTACAAATTTATAACTTAGAGAAGTAAAACATATCTGGTATAGTTACCAGATACAGAAGCAATACAAAAAAATAATAAATATGAATAGAAAAGTCTATATGGTGATGTAATTTTAAAACATAATTAATATGAATTCACAATATTTTTAAAGTTATTAATATGTTAGAAAGATTTAAATCTAACCTTGACTTCTTGGTACTTTTGCATTTTTTGTATATTATAAAACAAATTAGATTTTTTTTGAGAGTGTATCTTTTTCCAGATTTGCCTAAATACAGTATTTACTATTTATTTTACTAATCATTTCAATAAATCAATGATTTTTTACCTTTTTATCTATGACACAAATAAAGTAATTACTAAAATTCTGCTTCTCACTAAAAATATTTTTTTGCCAATCTAACAAAATACGTATAATTTTGACTGATTTACAAAAAAGAAAAGAATAATAACAGCAATTACCCTTTTTGCTACAAAGTGACATTTTTGCTACAAAGTGACTTTTTTTTATTTATTCATTTTAGAGAGGAGAGGGAGAGACAGAGAGAGAGAGAGAGGAGAGACAGAGAGAAAGAAGGGGGGAGGAGCTGGAAGCATCAACTCCCATATGTGCCTTGACCAGGCAAGTCCAGGATTTCGAACCGGCGACCTCAGCATTTCCAGGTCGACGCTTTATCCACTGTGCCACCATAGGTCAGGCTACAAAGTGACATTTTTTAAAATCAGGTGTCTATACTTGTATATAAAGATTTTTGGTGCCAATATTAACCAATCATAGATAACTTTATTATGCTATGTGACCTATAAAATACATCTCTATTATAAGACCTATGTATTTATGGTTCAAGACAGGGAAATCACACTGAACAGCTATTGTTGTGTTGGCTACCTGTTATTTTTTTATTTGACAATCTAGGAGAAAGGAGGTTAGTGTCCCTCACTAAATAGTATTACATGTTTTAAAAATTCTTGCAATACACTGGTTAAAAATTGCTGCCATTAATATTTTCTTATTGTCAAGGTTTTATATCACTAATTATATTATCTGCTATATAATTTATTTCTAGACTGAGTATTATTTTTCTTTCATCCTTCATAAGAAACTGTTTATTCAGAGTTTTGTACATCCTTCCTTGGATATTACAGGTTTAAAACATCCAGGGCTGTTGTGTTTCCTATATGCTGGAATTATCTTGGCATGTTTTATATATTTAAGATCTTAAAAAATGATAGGTTTAGAAGCCATTGTCACATATGAACACAATTTTAAAAATATGAACAATAAATTAATAATAATTTTATTTTAAATTAATTTATGATTATATAATTATTTTTATTTGGAAATATCCTCAAGCTTATGAAATAGCTCAAAATATAGCACAAAAATTTTTTCCAAACCCTTTGAAAGTGTGTCATTGACCTGACACTATCACAAAAAATATTTTTAGTACATATTTAGTACAGAAAGAATATTCTACAACTTGAATATTGTATATCATCCAATTTTGCAATAAACTTTGTTGTACTATCTAATATTCGAGCTCCAGTACAGCTCTTCTAATGTCCATTCTAGCCAAATAATTAGTTCAGAGCCTTGTGTTGCATTTAGTTCTAAAGTTTCTTTAAACAGCTCCAACTTCAAACAATTCTTTAGTTATTCTCTAAATATGTTAAAAAATACAGATTAGTTATTTTTTAGATTGTCCTTCAACTTGGAATTTTGCAATGTTTTTTCCAGGTTCTGATACTTTTGCAGGAACATCACATATTTGATATTGTCTTTTTCATGGTATATTATTAGTCGGTAGAAATTTTAGATTTGTCCTATTAGTAGTGATGGTCACTTTGAATAAAGTAATATCTGCCAGACTTTATCACTCAAAAGTCAAAATATTTTCCTTTGTAATAAATAAATCTTTTCTTAGGAATTATTTTGTAAATACCTGCTCCTCATGAAACTTTTTAAAATCATATTAGATTACTCTTTTCCTATTCTTTATGTTATAATTCATTACTATTATATTATCATTTTGGTGCTCAAATTTATCTATCCTTGATCATTCAAACTATTCCGTCTGTATGTTTTGACATGGTTGCATCTTTGGGCAGTTTCTTACTGTCTGGCAAAAGAAGTTGTTCTACCATCATTGTACACTTTTATTTGCTTATAGCTGTATCAGCCATTCTCCAGTGAGAATGTTGTAGAGTGGCATTGTTTTTATAAGCCAAAATTTGAATATTCTGTATGTTATTGCTGAGTTGTTACTACCTCCTCAGTAAAAGAGCTAAAAAAATTTGTTTTGTTATATTTCTATCAGTATTTATGCTTCTGTATATCAATTTGTCATAAAAAATTTTGAGTGCTCATAGATATATTCAAATGTAATCTAACATCAAAAGGCCCAGTCTAGTTTCTTTTCTTTTCATATTTGTAATTACCTTCCTAATAGTAAGAAATTGGCTTTAATTATCCTTAATGCATCTATTTATTTGTATAATAAACACTGTATTTTCACCTCTCTATTGGATGCTCTCCTCACATTATTCAGACTCCAATATGCTGTACTGTCCCCTCCCCACACTCCTTATGTAGATACCTTTTCTAGTCCAATCAGCTTTAGCTTACTACCTTATTTGTTCCCACCTATTTGTTTTAGGACTGAATCATCCAGAGCTGAAGGGAGTACATACAGGAAAAGAATACAGGAAAGGAAAATAAAGCACTCATATTTTTTACTATTTCCATTTCTCCACTCTCACTGTCACAGCCTATTCTTTTTTTTTAAATATTTAAAAAAAAAATTTTTTAGATTTTATTTATTCAATTTTCAGAGAGGAGAGAGAGAGAGAGAGAGAGAGAGAGAGAAGGGAGGAGCAGGAAGCATCAACTCCCAAATGTGCCTTGACCAGGCAAGCCCAGGGTATCGAACAGGCAACCTCAGCGTTCCAGGTCTACACTTTATCCCACTGCGCCACCACAGGTCAGGCTGTCACAGCCTATTCTAAGTCCAATAATATGATAGCTCTTGCTCCTTTCATCAGTAATGTCTCAACCACATATTGGTGTTTGCTATCTTCTTGTCTATGTTATGTTTTGTGTAGTTTATCTATTCTCTAGGATACTAAGCATATACATATTTTGTGGAATACAATCTACTCTTAATTCCTGGACTGAATTTCTAATTTAAAAAATTATATGTATATGATATATATGTATATATATAAAATATACACACACATATAGTATATACATATATATACACACACGTATATATAATGATTTTATATTTTGTTGTTTCTCATAACTCCAATTCACAATGTATTAATTCTCCATATATACTTTATATATTTTTGTAATCTTTAATGGTGAGTCCATGGCACTTCACTTTATCTGTGAGAATTTGTTGAAAACTTAACTGCATGTTTCCAGAAAGTATTTATAGTTGCTTCTGACAGATCCATCATGGCATTACAAATCTAGGACAAATCATCATTTTTATTTTTGCCTGTGCATTTTTTAGGTGGACAAGAATGTTATAAATATCAGTTTCAATACTATGTGATAGTGAGCCTGTGGTTAGGAATTATTAGGGCAGAATCTTCATATTTTTGTTTCCCTCTATTATGAAATGTTTATTTTATTTTTTTTTCGCCTGAGAGGGAGATAGAGATAGGAAGGGAGAGAGATGAGAAGCATCAACTCCTAGTTGCTCACTTTAGTTGTTCATTGATTGCTTCTCATAGGTGCCTTGACAGGGGAGGAGCACCTCCAGCTGAGCCAGTGACACTTGACTCAAGCCAGCGACCTTGGGCTTCAAGCCAGCAACTTTTGGGTTCAAGCCAGTGACCACAGATTCATGTCAATACTCCCACACTACCGATCCGGTGCTCAAGTGGATGAGCCAGCTCTTAAGCCAGCCGAACCTGGGACCTCAGCGTCCCAGGTCGAAGCTCTATCCACTGCACTACCACCAGTCAATCTGTTCTTTCTTTTCTGAATTTAGTTTGTTCACTGAAGGCAGTGTCTTCTAAGAGACCAAGACTTGGTTAGGAAGTCTGCTTCATACTCTCACAGTTGAGTCCTTTTATTATCTCTCATGTGAAACCTTATAATCTAATTTTGGGGCTAGTGACTGGAAATGCCTTTGTGGAAATTCCTACAGCAAACACTAATTCAGGGCTGACTTTTCTTCTCTTGATTCTTAAGTTGATTTTATTTATAGCATTCTAAAATTTAACATATCCTTCTCACTGACACAACTGTCATCATGTTTTGTTTTGTTTTGTAAATTTTATTCAGCATTTTGGTTGATTTCTCCAGGTTAATTCCCAGACAGTTCCTTCCATCTGTTTATCTAGTCACCCTGTCACACAGCCAGAACCAAAAATAAACTACAGGTTAGAAATTTAATTAATCTTAAAATTATTTAGTAAATAGAATATGTATATGTCTTATGATGGATATTAACACAGACTTTTTAAGATTGATAATATTACATCTTTTGTTTTTGTTTTACCATCCTTTATTTCTAATAAAAATTCTTATTTTAAGAAATGAAAGCAAAATTGATTGTCTTCCTCCATATGATTTTTAAAAACAAATCTTGGTGATCAGATGACTCCCAAATTTTAATTTAAAAGCCTGCTTCCATTTTTGTTTTAATCAAGAAAATTTTGTAGGAATAATTTAGGCAATTAAATTTTTTAATGTTTATAAGATGTAAAATATCTTCTAGTCTAAAATTCCATGTGAAATAGTTCCATACTTGAAAAGACCTATTAATTTCTGTTTATTTTGTTTTGAATTTTCACACACAAAAATTTTTTTTTTAATTAATTAATTTTTTTTTTTTTTTCTGAAGCTGGAAATGGGGAGAGACAGTCAGACAGACTCCCGCATGCGCCCGACCGGGATCCACCCGGCACGCCCACCAGGGACGATGCTCTTCCCACCAGGGGGCGATGCTCTGCCCCTCCGGGGCGTCGCTCTCCCCGACCAGAGCCACTCCAGTGCCTGGGGCAGAGGACAAAGAGCCATCCCCAGCTCCTGGGCCATCTTTGCTCCAATGGAGCCTCGGCTGCGGGAAGGGAAGAGAGAGACAAAGAGGAAGGAGGGGGGGGGGTGGAGAAGCAAATGGGCGCCTCTCCTATGTGCCCTGGACGGGAATCGAACCCGGGTCACCTGCACGCCAGGCCGACGCTCTACCCTGAGCCAACCGGCCAGGGCAAATCTTTTTTTTTTTTTTTTTAATCTGGAGCTTGGGTATATTTTAGTTTTTTTTCCAGTTAGTTATTTTTTTAAAACTATTCTTGACAAGATTTCTGCTTTGATGTATGTGTTAATGTTTTCTAAAATGTATGATTAATAACTGTTTAAAAATATCCTTGGTCAAAGTACAGGACACTGTTTTTATACTAAGTGATTTTAGCAATCACTATTGATTTAGTCTTATGAGACAGGTAATGGGGATGTAAAATATTTTAAAACTGTTTTTGGCATAAATTATTTTCTATATTTGTCAGTTGATTGCTGAGGTTCATAGTTCTGTTTTGAGCAATTTAGGTCTGTGGCTCGTTAACTCAGCTGACAAGAGAATTATGCTATGAGGCCAGTAAATGTGTTTAAATTCTCATCTGGGTCAGTGAACATTACTTGACTCAAGGTCATTAACAACACCCCTGCAGCTAGTCCATTTGATTTTCTTATTATTGGCAAGAAAAAATTGCAAATTATTTCACAATTTAAAGCATTTTCACTCTAATAATTTATTATTATTACAACTAAAAAAATGTAGATGATATACCGTTGCTGGAGAAAATAAGATTCTTTCAAAGTATTGCAGGAAATCTATTTCATGGACATACATATAGGAGGATTTGAAGTGTAGTGATAAGATTTATAAGCAAAAACAAAGGACTTCCCCAGAAACACCATGCTTGATGTCTCATCCACAGTCGGGTGGCTCAGTTTCATCTTGCTGCAGAAGAAGTCTAGCCTCTGGGGCCAGAGGCTTACACTTGTCTGCACCTAAAGCAGGAGGAGGGCCAAGACCCAAAGTTGCCATGCCATTAGCCTGGCATCTGGGAATCCAGTAGTCCAACACAGTCTCTGTTTCCATCCTGATTGGTGCTGTGGTACTGCAGTTCAATCAGTGCAACTGCTGAAAAGAGAGAGATAAAAACAAAGCATGCACATCTCGGGCTTTTGTAAGCTTGGATTATATTTATTTGGCATTGGCTTTCATTCAAACTGTCCAGTTCCTTTCCTGGATTGTACTAGGGCTATGCTAGTGCCTACTCCTATTCAATCCATTTTTTGTATCTTCTGGAATTCATTCCCTTATCCTATTGCAGTCTTTTCCCAGATTTTTCCAGGCTAGACTCTTCTCCTTTATGGTCACCATGTTGGCTCCTACTGTACATGCCTCAGAGTTTCACTTGTCATCTGGCTTCTATTGCTCATGCCTCAATAGAGGAATTTCCTCCTTACTGTTTATCTCTTCTCTCTCTCTCTCTCTCTCTCTCTCTCTCTCTCTCTCTCTCTCTCTCTCTGGTGGGGAGAAGCACTGATTGCCCCTAGGATGATTTGAAAGACTGTCCTTCCTTCTTACTCAGACAGTCGTTAATCCCCTTCGCAGGACAATGTGGCTATCTCCTAAAGTGTCTGGACAGCTGTCATTTCCCAGTTTAATTAAGCTTAGTCAGCTTTCTTTCCTCTTTTTTGTTAATGCCTAACTAGCTGTCTACACTAATAATACCATCTTATAGATGAAATAATGAAATTTAGGCAAAACTGTTATTGACTTTGGGAGTCAGAGTGACAGAATAAAGAGTACTAATGAAATAAAAAAAAAGATGAATAAGGATAGAGAGTGTATATTTATTAACACTATTCACATAATTTGTGATTTGATTTCAGGTCTGAAATCCAAATATCAATCCCTGCAATCAGACCCTAGATACTACATTATTAACATCTAAAGCCTAGACTACAAAGTAAGTATCCCACTGTGATGTTGTAGAAGCTGTACACTATTACATTTAGCACATAAAGATAAACACAAATTAAACTTTTATTTTCACCAACTTTTATTGTCTTCTGAAACTCAAAATTGTATTGTTGAATTTAAAACATTTGTATTATTTTTTTCAACACTAAGAATTAAGACACAAGACATGGCCTTCATGTTTATACCAGTTTGTTCCATGAATGAAAATTATTATTTTAATTTTTACCTATAAAATATATATGCAGAATCTGTCAGGGTACAGTGAGTTATAAGTCACATATCAACAGTCTATAGAAAAGTAGTCCATTAATGCTTCTATCACTGAATTCTGAGCTCCAGGGTTTATGATCATTTGAAAATATCACAGAGCTTGAAACTGACAACTCCACACTCTAAAAAATTAGAAAACACCAAACTAACCTATTTAGCCCATTCTACTATTCTCTCCTCTCTTTAATGTGAAAAATTAATTCATTTTTGGACTGTAACATAATAGGATGCTTATGTTAAAAACATGCAAACCATAAAGCCATATAACATATTCTGATTATCTAATAATATTTTATAGAACAATAGGATTTGAGGCAGAGTTTTAGAATCAAAAGTTAATTTCAATGTTTCTTTTAAACAGCTCAATCTATGCCTCAAAAAAGCACTCTTGCAAAATTAGACAATAAAAATTTAATAGAATTAAACATTAGCTTTGAATAGTCAGTTAATCCTTTAAAATTACAATAATAAATTTTGCATACTTTATATATATGATAGCTATAGGCAAAATGTGTAAAAAATTTTATAAGATAAAATTGTTTATGTTTATTTGCATGGATGATATAGATTTTCTTATAAGCACAGTCAAGGCTTAAGTTTCCTTCTTTGAAAAAAGTCACATGACAGTGTTATGTGTTCTGCTTAAATTTGTAAATGAAGATTACAAGTTTATACTCTATACTTTGTGTAAGAGATAAAATTCCTATTTTAAGAAGGCATTAACCATAGGAATAATTTATTTATCTAAATGATAGAGAAATAAATTATCTGAGAAAATCCTTTGCAATAACTTTAGTTGGTCTAAATACAACTTTTATCTAATTTAGATAACTTTTAAAATTTTATTTAGAAAATTAAATTTAACAGAATGACATTGCTCAATAAATGTACATAGGTTTCAGCTAAACATTTCTATATTATATAGCATTTGAACTGTTGATTATGTTGTATCCCCATCACCCAAAATCAGATCATTTTTCTTCACCATATATTTGTCCCTCTTTATTATTTTCTCCCCACCTTCTCACCCATATCCCTCCCCCTGGTAACTACTTCATTTTTATCTGTGTCCATGAGTCTCAGTTTTATATCCCACCTATGTGTGAAACTATCAATATATTATTTGTAACTTGTTGTGGCTTACTTATTTCACTCAGTATAACATTCTCAAGGCCTATTTATGTTGTCATAAATGGCAATATGTCTTAAATTCTTACGGTTGCATAGTATTCTATTATATATATGTACCACATCTTTTTTATCCAGTCCTCTATTGAAGGACACTTTTGTTGTTGCCATGTCTTGGCTACTGTGAATAATGCTGTAATAAACATGGGGGTGCCTGTGTCTTTACAAACCAATGCTTTCAAGTTTTTTGGGTGGATACCCAGTAGAGGATTGCTGGCCATATGGTACTTTAATTTCGGAGGAACCACCATACTTTCTTCCATAATGATTGTACTTATTTGTATTCCCACCAGCATGAAAGAGGGTTCCTTTTTCTACAAAGCCTCTCCCAACCTTGTTATTACCTGTCCTGTTGAAAATAACCAATTTAACAGGTGTGAGAAGGTATGTCATTGTTATATAGATTTGTATTTCTGGAATAGCTAGTGAAGATGAACATCTTTTCACATATATGCCAGCCATTTGTAAGTCTTTTGGGGGAAACTGTTTAGGTACTATCCTCATTTATTAATTGGATTGTTTGCTTGTGTTTTGCTGAATTTTGTGAGCTTTTTTATATTTTGAATATTAACCCCTTATTGGAGCTGTTTTTGCATTTAGTTGGCTGTCTATTTGTTTTGTTTTCAGTTTCTTTTGTTGTGCAGAAGCTTTTTAGTTTGATATAGTCCATTTGTTTATTTTTACCTTTACTTCCTTTGCCTTTGGGATCAAGTTCATAAATTGTTCTCTACAGTCAACATCCATGAGTTTATTACCTATGTTTTCTTCTATGTTATTTATTGTTACAGATCTTATATTTAGGTGTTTGTTCCATTATGAATTAATTTTTGTGCACGGGGCCAAACGGTAGATAACTTTCATTCGTTTGCATGTATTTTTCAATTTTCCAAGCACTATTTATTGAACAAGCATTCTTTTCTTCACTGTGTGTTTTTGGATCCTTTGCCAAAAATTATTTTTCTAGATATATATGGTTTTATTTGTGGACATTCAATTCCGTTCCATCAGTCTATATATCTGTTTTCCTGCCAATACCATGCTGTTTTGATAATTGTGACTCTGTACTATAATTTGAAGTCAGGTAGTGTATACCTCTGGCTCTTCACTCTTTTTCTTCAGGATTGCTTTAGCTATTCAAGCTGTTTTATCATTCCATAAAAACCTGGTGATTTTTTGTTCTATTTCTTTAAAAAATGGCATTAGAATTTTGAAGGGGGTTGCATTAAATTTGTATATTACTTTGGATAATATGGCTATTTTAACTATGTTCAGTCTTCCAATTCATGAACATGTAATATTTTTTTACTTTATTGTGTCTTTTCCAATTTTTTAAAATAATGCTTTGTAGTTTTCAGTATATGGGTCCTTCACTCGCTTTCTTAAGTTTATTTCTAGGTATTGTATTTTTTTTGTTGTTGCAGTTACAAAAGGAATTTTTTTTAGTTTATTTTCTGAAGTTTTATCCTTGACATGTATGAAAGCAATAGACTTTTGTATATTGATTTTGCATCCTGTCATATTACTGTATTGAATTATTGTTTCTAATAGTTGTTTGGTAGAGTCTTTGGGGTTTACTAGATAGAGGATCATGTCATCTGCAAAAAGTGATACCTTCACTTCTTGTTTCCTGATATGGATAATTTTCATTTCTTTCTCTTGCCTGATTGATTTGTCTAAAACTTCTAGAACTATGTTGAATAATAGTGGAATGAGTGGGCAGCCTCATCTTGATTTTAGAGGAAAAGCCTTCATTTTTTCACATTTAGTATGATATTAAGTGATGGTTTGTCACATATGGCCTTTATTATGTTGAAGTACTTTCCTTCTATTCCAGTTATATTGAGTGTTTTAAATATAAATGAATATCGTATCTTATCAAATGCCCTTACTGTATCTATTGATAGGATCATATGATTTCTGTTCTTTGTTTTATTGATGTGGTATAATATGCTAATCAATTTCCATATGTTGGACTATCCTTGTGCTCCTGGAATAAATCCCACTTGAGATGTATTATTTTTTAATGTGTTGTTGTATTTGATTTGCTAGTATTTTGTTAGGATGTTTGCATATGTATTCACTAGAGATATTGGTCTATAGTATCCTTTTTTTTATGTTGTCCTTGCCAGGTTTTGTTATCAGGGTTATGTTGGCCTCATAAAATGTATTAGATAGTACTGCTTCTTCTAATTTTTGGAAGATTTTGAGAAGGATTGATACCAAAACTTTGAATTTTTGGTAGAATTCACTAAAGTAGCCATTTTGTTCTAGACTTTTGTTTTTTTGGGAAGTTTTTGATAGTTGTTTGTATTTCTTCTCTGCTTATTGATTTATTTAGGTTTTCCACTTCTTTTTGACTCAGTCTAGAAAAATTGTATAGTTCTAAGAATTTATCCATTTCCTAAAGGTTGTTGGCATATAATCTTTCATATTATTTTATTATGATCCTTTGTATATCTATGATGTTTATAGTAATTTTTCCTCTTTCATTTTAAATATAGTGAGTCTTGCTAGGGGTTTGTCAATTTTATTGACCTTTTCAAAGAAATCTGCTCTTTGTTGTATTAATTTTTTCTATGGTTTGTTTTCTATTTTATTTAGTTCTGTCTAATTTTTACTACTTTCTTCTGTTTACTTTGGGTTGCTTTTGTTCTTCTTTTTCTAGTTCCTTAAGATGAAGTGTTAGGTTGTCTAATAGTTGTTGGAATGTCTCTTATTTCTTGACACAAACTTGTAATAATATAAACTTGTCTCTTACTACTGCTTTTGCTGCATCCCAGAAATTCTGATATGTCATATTCTCATTTTTTTTTGGTCTGTATATATCTTTTGATCTCTTCTTTTATTTCTTCTTTGACCTAGTCATTTTTTAGAAGTATGTTGTTTAATTTTCACACTTTTGTGGGATTCTTTACTTCCTATTTGCACTTAAATTCTAATTTCAATTCCTTATGTTGAGAAAATATATGTAGTGTAATTGCAATTTTCATGAATATGTTGATGTTAGCTTTGTGGTCCAATATATGTCTATCCTAGAGAATGTTCCAGGCTCACTGGAGAATAATGTATAATCTGATGTTTTGAGGTAAAGTGTCTTGTAAATGTCTTGTAAATGTCTATTTTGTCCATTTGGTCTAGTGTGTCATTTAAGGCCAATATTTCTTTATTGATTTTCTGTCTAAATGATCTGTCTAAAGCTGTTAATGATGTGTTGAAATCTGCAAATATGATTTGTTTTTGTCTGCTTCTATTTTTAGATCAGTTAGTAGATGTCCTATATATTGTGATGCTCCCTGATTTGATGCCTATATATTAAGAAGTGTTATGTCTTCTTGACACAATGTCCCCTTTATCATTATGAAATGTTCATCTTTGTCTCTGGTTACCTTTGTTATTTGGAAGTCAGAGTTCTCAGATATGAGTGTGGCTACATCTGCTTTTTAAAAAATGTTATTTGCTTGGAGAATCATTTCCCATCATTTCACTTTGAATCTACTTTTGTCCTTGCAGCTTAGCTGTGTCTCTTGAAGGCATCATATGTTTGGATTTTGGTTTTTTATTTAATTTACTACACTGTGCCTCTTTATTATTGAATTCAGTCCATTTACATTTAGAGTAACTATTGACACTTGAGAGGATTTTCTATAGCCATTTTATGTTTTGCTTTCTGGTAGTTCTGAGACTTATTTGGTTCTTCTCTTTTGTGTTTCTGTCAGTGTGTGTGTGTGTGTGTGTGTGTGTGGCAGAGAAAGAGAGAGAGATAGAGAGAGAAACATATAGAGGCAGACAGACAGAAAGGAAGAGAGATGAGAAGTATCAATTTTTTTGTTGCGGCACCTTAATTGTTCATTGATTGCTTTCTCATATGTGCGTTGGCCTGGGAACTACAGCAGAGTAAGTGACCCCTTGCTCAAGCCAGTTACCTTAAGCTCAAGCCAGCAACCTTGGGCTTCAAGGAAGCAACCTTTGGGCTCAAGCCAGTGACTCTGTGCTCAAGTTGGTGAGAGCACGCTCAAGCTGGATGAGCCTGCACTCAAGCCAGTGACTTTGGGGTTTCAAACCTGGATCCTCCATGTCCCAGTCTTATGCTCTATCCACTGCATCACCACCTGATCTGGCTCTGTCAGTTGTTTTTGCTTTGTGATATTCCATATTTCTTTCTCCTGTTTATTCTTTTTTTAAACTATGTATTTCAGTAGTGGCTTTTTTGTGAGTGGTTACTATTAGGTTATTAAGAGAAAAACTGTCATATGTTCTAAAGTCCTTTGTCTTCTTCACTCCATCCCCCTTTGCTACTGAAGGTCTTTAGCCTCTCCCCTTTTATGTTATTGTTTCCACAGTTTATCCAGATTTTTATTGTGACCTTGTTGGAACTTTTACTTTTGGTTTTGATTTGTTTTGTTCTTTGTATCTAGTCAAATAACTCCCTTGAGTAATTCCTTTAGTGGGGGCTATCTGATGATAAATTTCCTCAGCATCTGATGTCTATAAAAGTTTTTATTTCTTCTTCATATTTGAAGGATAACTTTGATGAATATATATAGTATCCTTGGCCAGAAGTTCCTCTCTTTTAGTACTTTAAATATTTGGGTCTACTGTCTTCTCGCTTGCAGAGTTTCTGCTGAGAAGTCTGATGATAACTTAATGGTCTTTCCTTTATATGCTATGTTCTTCTTTTCCCTAGCTGCCTTGAGGATTCTTTCTTTAGAATTGATTTTTGACAATTTTATTATGGTGTACCTTGGAGTAAGTCTGTTTGGATCAAAGTACCTCAATGTTCTCTTTGCTTTTTATATTTGAGGCTCTCACTCTTTTCATAGACTTAGGAAATTCTCATCAATAATTTGTTTGACTGGGGTCTCCATTTCCTTCTTCCTTTACTCTTCTTCTGATATATCTATTATTCTTATATTGTTCTTTCTGGTGGAGACAGACAATCCTTGTAGAGCTCTCTCATTATTTCTTTATATATGAGTCTCTTTCTTTTTCTCTTTGTAACATCTCTAGTTGCCTGTCTTTAATGTTACTGATTCTTTCTTCTATCTGGCTTGTCCTATTAGCCAAAATTTTTACCTCAGTTTTCAATTAATGTATTGAGTTTTTCAACTCAATACATTAGTTTTTAAAGTTTCAGTATCTATGGTAAGCTCATTATGTTGTCTATTGGTATTTTTCTTCATCTCATTGAGTATTTTCAGAATTTCAAATTTTAATTTTCTATCATTTAACGCTAACATTTACATGTGATTGAGATATTTTTGGAGATTTTTTATTTTCTTTCTGAACTACATCTCTGTCTTATGTAGCCATGTATTAAATTTCTTCTTCCTTGATGGCCTTTGAAAGTTGTATTATTAAGAACTCTAAAAAAAAAGAACTAAAAAATAAATAAAAATAAAAATACAATAAGTATATAAAATTTATTAAATAATGACAAGTAAAATAAACACAAAAATAAAGATCAAAAGCCCCCCAATTTAAAAACAAACAAAATACAAAAAATAAGAATAAAAATATAAAAATTAAAGAAAGTAATATTCATAAGAAGAAAGGAAAAAAGAATAAGAAGAAAAATAATTTCTGTATTGAGAAGTTACTGTTTTTTTTAGCAGTTGTAACTGTATTACAAGTTTTATTTCTGTACAATTCTTGAGCTGTCCTCAGTTACAATGATGCTGTTGCAATCATGTAGTGGGGGGGTCACAATTGCGTTGGTAAGTGGGGTGTATTTTGAGATTTTGAGAGCTTTACAGCTTTGGTTTCTGGCTTTTCAGCTTTAGAAATGGTGACCTCAGGCCTCTAGGCACTCCTCCCCACATCTCAGCAGACCAAGGGGGCAAACTCAAAGCACTTCTTTTCTTCAAGGGAGAGTGTGGCTCTGGAGAGCTAGCTATGGAGTTTGTCTCCGCCACTCTTCATATCCTAGAGGTAAGGGAGGTGGAATCTGGGTGGCTAGGGGTCTATACTTTAGTTTTCTTTGTTCTGGGGAGTGTAGGCTGCAGGTAGACCACAGGAACACTGGCTGTGACCCCATGCTCTGCTGCCTCTTTGGTTTAGTGTCTCCTTTTCTGCCCCTCATTCTCTCTACTTCTCCCAGCAGAAGGAGACCCAATCAATCCAAGTTTCCCTCTCCAAATCCCTCAGACAAAACCCAGGCAACCTTCTTTCCAGTAGTCTGGCAGAGAAAATAAACCTAGTCACATTGGGTTTGTCTCCTCTCCAGAGCCAACTATAAATATATTTTCTCTTCCTCCCCTCTTTCCTCTTTTCATTCCATCCCACCTTTAGCCCATTCAGTGCTGTGATCTTTCAATTGTGCCTGCAAGCCCAAGTGTGGGTTTTTTTTTTTTTACTGAGTTATAGTTGTTCAATTTGTTGAAATTTCAAGAGAGGAGATCAAGAATATCTCTCACATTTTCATTACTTTGAAGTCATCCCCATTGGTTAATATTCAGATAATTTACTAACTGTTTTAGATGCAGTTTTATATTTATTATATCTGTAAGTTTCTTTTATAAAATGATTGTACATAAAATTCACTCTCACCCACAATAAGTGAGTTATAAAGCATAGCTAGATATTTGTCTATGAATGTTTCTATATATTTTCCCCTGCTAATTTTCTCTTCCTAGCATTTGATATAAATTATACATTAACAGTGGAGTCTCTAATAGAGTAGACTTTCTTGTAAAAGACACTTCATTTATCTTAATGGTCATGCTTCCTTGCCTAGATCTTCTTCTGACCCTCATCTTCAGGGACAAACTCTATTCCCTGATGCATTTCTTGTCACATCTTTATTATTTACAACCCTTACTGAGTAATCTCACTCTTTGTACTGCTGATGCAAAGTACTGCAAGAAATGGATGTAATAAATTGCATCTTAGCTTAGACAGATAGGACCAAAGGCTTTTGGATTTTCCAGAATCATTTCAGAATTGACATTCTTCTGTCACTGCTTCAAATTAATTGTGCTTTAGCCATTGTCACCTTACTTAAATGATTTCTGCCTACAAAAGATCTGATAAGAAATCCTCAGTAGATGTTCACTAGGAAAGAAATTTGTTGTTATTTACATATGTGTTTGTTTATTTATTAACATTTAGTCATCTCACCATTTTTTTCCCTTACTTCTCAATTATATTAAAATTAGCTCCTTAGTCAATACAAAGGTCATTAGACATTCTTCAAAATGTGGTCCTGAAAATATCCATCAATATCTAGCTTAACACTGTGCACAAAATTATATGATTAGTATGTATAATTAATAAACGTTAGAGTAGACAGAAAAATTAGAATGTCATGTATGTACACATAAACATATGCATGCACATATGTATTAGAAATGTGAATTTCAGAAGCTACCTATTTTATTAAATTTATCCCACACTTTTAACTACTTACTGAACCCAAAATTATGTTTCATGAAAGCTTTCAGATGCTATGTGCTGTTTGCATATATTAGATATTTTAACTATAAATTATTTATTTATTAATTGCTGAAATATTATCTTTCAAATAAAGAACTTAAAAATATATAACTTGTCTATTTACTCTTGATGTATTGCTAAATAAAGTGATCAAAATTATGCATAGTCACTTCATCAGAGTCCCAAAAGAGTATTTTCTAGGTTTTTTTTTTTTCCAAATATAAACAAATTGCTGGTATACCATTGTTGGTCAAATAAGTTTGTAAATATGATATATAGGTTTGCTCGCTTATAGTTTGCATTGGGTGTGGGGACAGGCTGTAAGCAGGCAGGGTTGTTACACCCTAAGGCTTAGTTTTAAGACTAAGTCTTTCCCACCCTAAGTGACTTTGTATCAGAGACTTCCTTGTTTGTATACTGGATTAAAGGTTTTGATTTCTACACTATAAAATGGGGCAGACCAGGAGCTTGCTCTCTCTTGGTTCCTGAGATAAAAATTAGAGAGAAGAGCAGAGAAAGGCCACATGAAGGAGAGGAGAAGCAGCCAAGATGGCGGAGTTCTGAAGGAGAAGCTAGTTTGTGCAGAGTTTGTACAGAGAGAAGGAGATGGTGAACAGAGGTGAATAAGTCTGATGAGCTAGAAACCTTTGTTTCTAGGAAACTTGAATAAGTCAGTGGCTTTGGGAGCCCTGAATGGAAAGGGAAGTGTTTTCCCACTGTGTGTATTTCTTGCCCGCCAGGTGCAAGGTAGGATTAAAGCTAATGGCCCACCAGTTCTTGGGTCCATTGTTTCATTACCAACTGTCCAAATCAAATGCAAACCTGCATGGGCCAGGCAGCTGTGATGGTGGCCGTGGCTACTGACTTTACAATCATACTTCAGATTTTATCTTGAAATCAAATAAAAACTTTCAATTAGGTAATTAGTATATTATGTTGTAGATTTTATTCTTGAGGGAAAAATTGTAAGGTAAGCAAGCATAACTATAGAGGGTATGTCTCAAAAAAAGTAGGCAAAGGGTTTCTCCATACATATTATTTTAATTCATATATATATATTCAAATAATTTAGGAGAAATATGATACACATTTAATGAAAGCTTTTATTCAATTTTTGAAAGAGTAATAGCTAATCTTCGCAATTCTCTTCCTGCATTAAGTGATAATTTGATCAAACACATGTACATATCCATGTATACACACACACACAAAGAAAGGTAGGATGAGAGAAAGAGACAATAAAACAAAATGTGGCTTCAGGAAGACAACAAAAAGATAGCAAAAGTTGAAATATATCATTTTGCATTGAAAAGGAAAGGGAAATTATGTGATGACCTGGTCGAACAACTTTATTCCTTATGGTTGATAAAGATGAGCCTTAACATATTTTAGTGTTATACCCAAAATAATGCAGCAAGTTGTTAACACTGGAATCAAGTGTGGTTCTTCTGAATTAGTTCAATCATTTCGAGTAACCAATATGGAAATTATGGCTAAGACCATTCTTTGCATGGATTTGAAAATCTCAAATATAAGATATACAGTCATATAACTTCCTAATAAAAACTGTTTTAAAAACTGATATGTTCTTGTATAATCATAAAGTGATTAAAATAATTTAATCTGAAATCATGTTAATGTTTGATCATATTTACTCTTGTTTTTCAGTCTGACTCAGCCTTAGAAAAGAGTGATAATGCACTATGCACTCACTAATTAGCTAAATAGATTTCTTTTTCCTTAAATTTATATACAGTAGTACTTTGACACACAAGTTTAATTTGTTTCATGGCTGAGCTCATGACTCAATTTGCTCTTGTGTCAAATCGAATTTTCCCATTTAAATTAATGGGAATGCAATTAATCGTTCCAATCCCTAAAACCACATGAATTTTCTGTTTTATATGCTTTTCAATAAGAAAATGTACTTTATAAATAACAAATACACACACACACACATATATATATATACACACATATATACATACATAATAAGAAAGAATGTAAAGAATTAAAGAATTAAACTGGTTTTTGAAGTGCATTTACCTTCAAGTTCAGGTGAAGATGCTGGTGGAGGGGAAGGAGACATTATCATAACAACGACCCTTCCCAAGCTGGAAGATAATTAGCAATTTTAGAGACAGCTGCCCAGCACCATTTTTAACAACAAAAGTGAACAAACTCAAAAACACAAATTTTACAAACTCATTTTCCCAACACTCGTGATTCAAATATCCACTCATGACTTAAAGCAAAAATTCCTGTGAGTGACTGTTGGTCTCTCAAATTGTTTGTGATTTAAAGTGCTTGAGGTCAGAGTGCCACTATACACTTATACTTTGCTTAAAACTGTTACCTGTTTTGGGACAAAAAATACTTTAAATTGTGCAAGTCACATGTCTGAATAAGGTTATTAGTATTAGGTACTGAAGAGATAAGCACTAGTAGGACTTTGTATAATCTTGTTACTTCCACTAACCAACATGAGACTTTAAAGAAGGAACTTAATTTTTCTGGGAATCAATTTTTTTAATCTTTAAAATTCTTACTAGTTTATTAGAAAAATTAAGATTATGTATAAAAAGTCCTTAGCATGCTACTTAAAACATGATGAGAAGTCAGTAAATGGAAGAGGTTATTGTTTCTGTTATTGTTATTTTCTCATTACTATAGTTTTTATATAACACTGTTACTTAAAATATTTAGAAGAAATCACGAATCACTAATAATTTTATGAACCTATGAATTCTATCCCAAAATAATTTTAATCATATGTACAACTGCACAAATTTTACAAAATTTTAGAGTATTTAAATCCATATTTAGAAGCAGCCCAAGTGCCTACCAGTAGATGAGTGGATAGAGTATTATGATCTGTGAATCCCATGTACCATATCTAGAGAACTCCATTGACATTAACCTAAAAGCCCCTTATCAGGAATAATTTTTTATTTTTTAAAATGAATATGGAAGCTTTAAATGAGTATCATGAGATGATAAAAGTGGACTGCTAATATAAGCCACTGAAAAGACTACCAGTAACTCTGAAAACAGAATTATTGAAGAATAAATATAGGATTAGACAAGAAAAAGGGATGGGTTCAGTGTGGATGCTTGAATATGATTTTAACATGAACGTACATATAAATGACATTTAGAAATTGTAAGATGGAAACAGATCCTTTAATTAGCAAATTCTATCCTTAATTATTTCTTCTCATAATAATCCTGAGGGAAACAAATCTGCAGATCAATATTACTACTGCAAGTATAGGAAATACTTAGCAAAGATGAGAAAATTGCCAAGAGAATCAAAAAATAAAAAAAATAAGTAAAAGCATTCTTTTTATTATTATTTTTTGGTAAATCCCAGAGACTACAGCCCCAGAAAACAGGCCTAAGATGTTTTTAAATCAGAAATGGAATGCCAGAAGCCACCATTTGTGATATTGGAACACTGTTTTCTTCATTAATTTTGTTTGTGTTATTATCATTTTCTGGTATTTAAAAAGTGTGGATATTGCACTGCATTTTATTTCCCTGGCTGAGTGTGTGCAGAAAAAACCACAGCCAGATTCATACAGGTAATCTTCCAACCCCTTTGAATTTCCTATCCTTAACAATCTTGATCTTACCTGCATCCTCAAATTTGTAGTTAAAACCTTCTCTTTAGGTGTAAATCACTTTGCACTTGAATCTGACCCAAGTTTTAGATAGATAATTAATTACAGGAAGAGAAAAAAAGGAGACTTAGATCCATCTTTAAAAATAGTATGGTTTATTTTAGCTACAAGGGCTTAAAAATATCTTACATTCATCTATTAAAAACTTAAGAGTCTATTATATATTCTATGTCATTGAGTAAATGGTAAAATGAATAAAGTCTGATAAAAGTTTGGGCCCCTAATACTTTTGTTTACTCTAATTTTCATTTTTTTCTTAGTGTGATGTTTTCTACATGTTTCAAACATGAAAACAGATTCTAGAGTGGTGGTCAGTAAGTACCACTGTCTATACTTTCAAGTACAGGAAGACATAGGTAATGAGGATCAACTGTATACATCTGTGTGTGTATGTGTGTGTGTGTTTGTGCATGTGTAGATAAGTTTTTATATCTATAGATGATAGATAGATAGATGATTGATAGATAGATGGATGATAGATAGAGATTTGCAAATACACTTGCTCACTAAGTTTGTTGTAAGTCAGTACTTACAATGTTGTTGAGGTCATTCATAGAAATACCCAGAGCAGCAAAACATGTATCACCTGTCAGAATGTCCCTAACTAATGTCCATTAAGGAGAAACTCTGCCATCTAGCTTCAGCTCCCATGCCATTAAGTAACAAAATTAATAATGTTTGCTGACAAGAGGATGGAAAAGGTAGGGGGCAGAGCTGTGCCCTGAAAAAATTCTGGCTGTGGGGCCAGTTTAATAGGGTTTGAATTTCATCTCTGACACCATTAGAAGTGTAGCCTCAGGCAAGTCACTCAACACTTCTAAACTGTTTTCTGTTTTTTAATATAAAGAAAATAGTCTGCCAAATATGTTATTTTTTAGGATTTAAGATTATAATTTGTGTTATATGTATGTATATGTACATATGTGTATATACATATAGGTCAAAGGAATACAAATATTTTGTCATACATCTGCATATCTATATATAGATATAGTATCTGTATACAAACATAAGAATATCATAGAAATTGCTGTTTACTAGATCCCCATTATGTACAACAATATACAGTGGTTCCTTGTCTATTGTGAAGTAGCGACATTATATTTATTTTGTTATTTATATATATTTTTAGGCTTCATAAACCCTCCCCACACTCTTATAAACTTTTCCCACACTGTTATTAACCTTTCCCACACAAATTTTGCTTATTTTACTGAAAATATAATTAAAATAATAAATACATAAAAATACCTATATACTGCAAAATTCCGCAATACAAAATTAAATATATACAATTTAAAAATCTGTGATATAGTGAGACCGCAAAAAGGGAACTGTGATATGGTGAAGAATAATTGTATATGCAATTTATATTATTCTAAATTGTGCAGGCTACTGATTTGTTAAAGGAGGATTCTATATCTGAAAGACATTTAGTACTTTGACTAAATGTTTTCCAACTGATAGAAAAAAAAATCTCTAGTCATTAAACTGTAAAGCTCATAATTTTCTAATAAATATTTGGACTTATCAGTTCAATGACTCTCTCAAATTCATGGAGAAAATAAGTAAAAGGACCAAGTTTTAAACTCAGATATTTGGCTATGGATTAGGTATTCTTTCTCACACATCAATTACTTAAAAGTTTATTTTAAATTTATTTTTAAGTAAATTTATAAATATGACACTAGTTAACATAATTATACAGTTTTCAGGTGCTCAATTATACAATTCATCTCTGTATACTCTATTGTGTGATCACCCTGCCCAAGTCAAGTCTTCATCCATCACCAATTTTTTCCTGTTTAAATAGTACTGATTTGATAGATAACTACCTCTATACATGAGTGTCCCAACATATAAATTCAGAGTTATAAATATATAAAAAAACTCTTTTTGTATGTATGTTTACATGAGTGTATGTATGTGCAGTGTTCTAATGACATCAAATTGTATTTCTTTTTAAAACTTATTATCTCATAGGAAAAACTCCCTGGAGATAACGAATGTGAGCTTTGTGTAGGCATGAATTCACAAGGTAAAATAAAAATCAATATTTTCTATGCCTGAAATCTGTCTCTGTTTCAACTTCCATTTGCTGGCAAACTGAAGGATGTTACTAAATTTGAGTATCCATTCATTTCTTCTCAAAAGTTGGATTAAAACTTGGCCAGTGTGAAGCAGCTTTATGTCTTTCTGTTTCTGTATTTATATTACAAAAAAAGACAGTATTATAGGACATAATCTGTCTGATCTGATTTCTGTGATCAAAAAAACTTTTAGTTCACTCTTGGTCTTTTACATTCTCTAGGTTTTGACAAACGTATACTGACATGTATCCACCATTGTAGTATCAGTTAGAATAGTTTCACTACCCTAACATAGATAATCATAAAAAAACAATGGGTATATCTTGTGATACTTTATTAAGAATTAAAAATATATATTATACAAAGTTTCACCAAAGGTATTCACAAAAATCAAATAACAAGTTTAAATGATGTAAATATGTAACCAGGTTATTTTTAATGGACTTTATTTTTCAGAGCAGTTTCAGGTTCACAGCAAAACTGAGCTGTGATTTCCATATAACCTCTGTCCCCACATATGCACAATCTCCCCTACTCTTCCAACATCTCACAGGACATTTACAATTGATGAACTTGAACCTAATTTAACACATTACTATTACCCAAAGTTCATCATTTATCTTAGGATCCACTCTTGTTTTTTATATTCTCTAGGTTTTGACAAATATATACTGACATGTATCCAGCATTGTAGTATCAATTAGAATAATTTCACTATCCAAACAATTCTTTGTTCTCTACCTATTCATCCCTCCCTCCCCCTAAACCTTGGCAATCACTGATCTTTTCGCTGTCTTTGTAGTTTTGCCTTTTCCAGAATGTCATATAGTTGAAGTTATATACAGTAGTATGTTTTTCATGGCTTTTTAGCTTATTTCTTTTTAGTTCTGAGTTCCATTGATTGAATATATGACATTTTATTTGTCAATTCACTTACTGAAGAACATCTTGGTTGATTGAGTCCAAGTTGTTGAGAATTGTGAATAAAGCTGCTGTGACCATCAATGTGCAGTTCTATGTGGACATTAGTGTTATTTGGGCAAAATATTAAGGAGTCTGTTTGCTGGATTATATGGCAAGAGTACGTTTAGTTTTGGAAGAAACCACCAAAATGTCTTCCAAAGCGAATGTATTGTTTTGCATTCCAAGTAACAATTAATGAAAGTTCATGCTGCTCTTCATCAAGACCAGCATTTGGTATTGTCGGGGGTTTGAAACTTGACCATTCTAATAGATGTGTAGCGGTAAATCATTGTTACTTTAACTTGTAATTCCTCATGACATATGATGTTGAGTACTTTACATGCTTATTTGCCATCTATATGTTTTCTAAAAAAACGTGATTTAATAGAAATTGTATACAGACATAGATGAGAAAAAGGTAATTGATGAAACCAAGTCCATGGAGAGTAGGGAACAGATAGATATAGGTCCATATGTAGATAAGGAGATGGAAAACAAAAACAAGATAAAATGAACACTTTGAAAATCAGGAAGGAATGGAATAGGAAAAGAAGTAGCATTTTTAAATACTCTGTTATTGAAAACTGTTTTTTAATCCAGAAAGTCTTATAAATATATAAAATTTTAATATACAAAAATAAGACCTAATAAGTTAAATATCTTGCCCAGCTAGCATATGTTAGATCTCAAATCAGGACTTCCTTGTACTACATTACAATAACTCTAACATAAGTTATAATGAATGCATCTATGTTTATGCCTGTGAACATATATACACAAATAAATAAAATCTGTATATAAATATATATGTACATATATTCATCTTCCAACTCTTTGATCCAACATTTATCTCACTTTTATTTCAGCATTATGCTTTAACATTTTTGTAAATTCATATTAATTATTGTTAAACAATAATTTAGAACTAATTTTTTATTACTTAATTAGGTCTAATGATAAGTACAACCTTGATGTGGCATATGTTAAAAGTCTAATAAAATACATATATTTAAATATAAGGAGTGATTAGGACAAAATGATTTTTATAAATGTCATAATGAAAACAAATTACTTTGAATATAACTTTAATAGTAAACTACAGTAATTAAATTATATATCCACTTTAATTTTTCAACACCATTCCTTTAATAGATAATAGGCTATTAAAATATGCTTACTTTTACAATTTTACAATTATAATATATGAAAAGGTAATTCAAGGTTCTTTGGCATAGTGAGAAGGCCATTATACAGTATGATGAAGAATCTGCTTTAAAAATCCAAATATAAATTATCATAAGTATAAAATTTTAAAAGGCAAACACTGGTGATATTAAATTCTAATAAACTTCAGAATAATTTATGTTAATTATTATGCATTGAATATAATAGACCAAAGCAAATACACAATACATCTGCTATATGCCAAATTATTCTTCAATAGCATAAACTAATCCTAATGGGATAATTGTTCCTCAATAGAAAAGACTAATTCCTAATAGTAGTGAGAATTGACAACTGGACTAACAGACTATTTCTTTGAGACAGATTCCCTGTCAATGAAGCAATCAATAGCATTTAAAATATGAGAATTAGTAAATCACAGAAAATCAAAGATAAGTGTTGAACATTGAAACTTACTTTTTATAACCATCTTATTAAAGTTATACATTAAAATGAAAATATAAAAAATAAAAATATATAAAAATACAGCTTAAAAGTTACCCTAGTAAAGTTGCATCTTCTTGTTCTGAAATCAGGGCAAAATTGTGTATGCTGTGGCATCCAAATAAAACTCACGTTAAAATAAAAAATCTTTGAAAAGTGTTATATGTTTGTGCTGAAGTCTTCCAAGGATCCTACAGGAGATTAATTGCAACAAAGTTTACACTGTAAAACTTTCATTCTTTTTATTTTCTCCTTTATTTTGAGAAAGAGAGAGGAAGGGAGAGAGAGAAGCATCATACTCGTTCAACTTGGCAGTGCACCCACTGATTGCTTCTGATGCATGCCCTGACCAGGGTGTCAAGTGGCAACCTCAAAGTTCAGCTGGTGAGGGATCAAGCCTGCAGTGCTGGGATGGAACTGGCCACTTTGGCAATTCAGGACAATGCTTTATCCAGTGCACTGCTGGCCAGGGCCATTCTGTAAAACTTTCTAAAATGCTTTTTGACAATTAATTGCTGCATTTGTCTCTTAAATTCTAATTTTTCTAAGCACCCTTTACTTTCCTATTCTTAAGTTTTTCTGCTAACATAAGATTATCACTTTTTTCAGATCATAACTCCATGATTTTTCTTATGTAAATTTAGTTTCTTCTTCAATTCTGCAGGTTTACCCATAAACCCAGCTCATCACCTCTAAGGACCCTAGAAACTAGGGTTTTTACATGACTTTTATTTTGTCTTAGATTACTTTTATTTTCTCAAAAAGATATGAGTAATATGGTAATAGATCTCTGGATTATGTTAATCATGTGAAAGTCTTCATTTTATATGAAAGTATGTAAAAGTACTATTTTATTTTAAAGTAAGATATTTAAACAAGATTTAAGAATTACAGTAAACTAACAGTATTTTATTTTATATGTATTTCAAAACATTGAACAGAAAAAAATTGAACAAATACAGTACTATCTTATGTGTTAATATAATATAAAGAATTAACAGATAAGTGGGCATGAAGTCACTAATTCTTCAAATGATATTAAAAGGTTATATTTTTAAAAATAAAATGAACTTTGTATTTTATAACATGTATGTAATTCTGAAGCTTTATAAATACAAATGTATAAAAAAAGAAAAAATCAAAACAAGAAATAACATACAAAGATATTTAATCAATTTTAAACAGGATACAGTTTAAAAGCATAAATATCAAAGGAAAACTACCAGTGATGATATTTTATACAAGCTCAGCATCAAATTTATGATAATTTTAAAGAAAACATCAAACTGAGCAAATAATAAGGTTAATATGTTAAATATCTGAAGCACTTTTAGACTTAATAAGAAACACATTAAAACATTAAGCCTGCCTGACCAGGCGGTGGCACAGTGGATACAGCATTGCACTGGGATGTGGAGGATCCAGATTTGAGACCCTGAGGTCGCCAGCTTGAGTGCAGGCTCATCTGGTTTGAGCAAAGCTCACCAGCTTGGACCCAAGGTTGCTGGCTCGAGCAAGGGGTTACTTGGTCTGCTGTAGCCCCACGGTCAAGGCACATATGAGAGAGCAATCGATGAACAACTAAGGTGTCGCAACAAAAAACTAATGATTGATGCTTCTCATCTCTCTCCGTTCCTGTCTGTCTGTCCCTATCTATCCCTCTTTCTGACTCTCTCTCTCTGACTCTGTAAAAAAACAAAAATAAAAACACTAAACCTAAATAAAAATATAAAGTATTAGATATTTAAATATTGTAAAAATGACATAGAAATGCTATATATAAATGTTCAAGTCATGAATAAAAAAGTTGTCCTTTTTAATATATCTAATTACCAGTGTTTACAAAATAGTTAAAATATAAAATACCCATTACATAGATATTTTTCAATTATTAATGTTAATTAGGCACCAAAGGATTTTTAACAATGAGTATGCTTCATGCTACTATACTGAAGGGAAGTTTGGGGGATAGCCCACTCAGTACTACTCTTATACCCAGGCAATTGGAAGCCTCTTCACTTATGCCTGATCTCCAAATGTCCCAGGTTTTGGAGTGCTTTTCTCAAAATGTCATCAGTCCTCTTCTCATGGTTAAGATAGAAAGACCTCAAAAGTGCCACCTGGGAAGAGTAGCCCCAACCTGGAAAATAGTCCATATATCTTTTCTTTAGTGAACTCCAATCTCCTATGACATCCCCTACCTGCTGGTGGTTAATCACTTGTGGGAAGCTAGCAAGGGGGCAAATTACATCTATGTCCCCATCCTGGTACTTGCTGGTATGGCCTTTGTTCCACAGAGTGGTTACTGCCTGGCCTGAGATTTAATCACCAAAATAGTGCTAATGCTCTGATTTTGAATGGTTCTCATTAACATCAGATGCAGATTAAGTTTGAGGTTCTAAACCAAAATTCATTTTAAACTGTAATAAAGAATACAAAGCATTTATTTGAGCAAAAAGGAGCTCTAGCTCAGGAAATGCGGATTGAAGTAGCAACTTAAATTGTGTTGCAGGAAGACAAAGAGGAGGCCATCTTTTATAGCGAAAGTTCCTGAATAGGTTCTCAATTATATCCATTTTATTTAAATGAGGTATTTAAATTGTTCAAATTTGGTTGGATCAGGCAAGTCTCAGTATGTTGGTAAAAAGATGAATCCAGGGTTTCCCTGCAGTGGTTACCTCGGATGGCATAAAGAAGTGGGGCATACAGTGTGGAGCATACAGATGTATGCTGAGGCCCTTCCTGGTATATAGAACCTAAGAGCCAATGGCTCCTAGGTCTTATTATTTATAAAACCTGGGCCTTCAGTTGTCCACGGGGAGTCCACCTCCTGCACCAGGCAGTACACATTCACAAGATGAGAAAACATATATTGCCCATCCTCTGCTTGGGAAAAGTATTAATAAAGAGAACTGCTTGGATATGTGAAGCCTGAATTGGTGAGGGGTCCCAATGGGTCCTTGTTTGCTCGACTTGGTACAAATGTTCCCCTCTCCAAGGTTGTCATATACCAACTCCCAGTTATCACAGGCCTCTGACCAACTTTCAGGCTCCTGTTCAGATACTTCTTCCTCTCCTGTACCAGACCACCTTGATTTTTCACATATTACTGTTTTGATTTCAGCTCTTATAAGAATACTTTGTATTAGGAAAAGTTGAGTAAAATATCAAAAATTCATGTTATCTAATATAGAATGGTTTCTAATGTACTTTTATCACTATAAATTCTTTCAACCTACTGTGTTTAATTTTAAATTCATTAGGTTATTAAAATTGTCTCTTTGTAGTATAATCTCTCCCTCACCGTAACACATGTTTTATTAGAATTTAAGTAAGCTAGCAACTGTATTTGTTCATCTGTGTCTCCCTGACCCTGCCTTGCTAGTCTCTGAAAATGGCTGCACTTAAAATCATTACAAAGTGTTCAGCTGAACAATAGTTACAAGTTGAAATCCATTCATTGACTATCCTTCCTGAAATGTCAAACCAATTTTTCAATCAAACTGGAAGCAAACTGAATTTGGTGAAATTAGGAAAATCTCAAATCACTTATAGAGCTTTATTTTCTGCAACATTTTAAAAAAGATATTTACATGGAAACCAAGCTCAACAAGTTACTATTTCTTTACTATGTAAACCTCTCTTTGGGGGCCATATAACCATTAGTTAGTAAGATTCCATACTAACACCAAGTTTAAGAAAGTTTGCACTGAAAAATGTAATAAGCTTTAAAGAGGCTTATGAGAACATCAGGAATATCAAAGCAAACAGAGAAAAGCAACAGTAGAGAAAGCAGACCATACATAGCTGGAGCCCTGCAGCATTCTAGGAGAGATAAAGGGCCATAACTACTGTAAAGACAAACAGTCTGAGTCATGGTGGAGGTAAGAAGGGAATTTTTCAAAATTACACACAATATTTTTCTATGCTGCACAAGGAACAAAAATTATAAAACTTCTAGGTAGCTGAGATGCAGATATTAATGAAAAAATTAAGAAGATGGTGGCAAATTAATCTAGAATCTTTTGAAATCTAAAGAGTAGAGATCATGTCTTTATAGCTTACATTTTAGGCAATTCAAACAGAGAATGCCTTCTTCTTCCTAAAGACAACAGGAGATATATTTATATATATATATATATATATATATATATATATATATATATATATATATATATATATATATATATATATATATCTTAGATCAACTGCTGTATAATAAAGGTGAGAAGGTAGATAATATGTGCCTGTACCTAGATAGAAGATGAAACATCAGTTGCAGAAAGAAAAAAACAAACAACCATTTAGAATCAAATTAAACTTAAAAGTGCTCATACCTAAAATTATTCTTAAGTAAAAATTGGTAACAGTATGTACTTTCAAACCAAAGGGATTTGGTACATTTAAATCTTTTTTTTTTTTTTTTTTTTCATTTTTCTGAAGCTGGAAACAGGGAGAGACAGTCAGACAGACTCCCGCATGCGCCCGACCGGGATCCACCCGGCACGCCCACCAGAGGGCGACGCTCTGCCCACCAGGGGGCGATGCTCTGCCCATCCTGGGCGTCGCCATGTTGCGACCCTCCTGGGTGTCGCCATATTGCGACCAGAGCCACTCTAGCGCCTGGGGCAGAGGCCACAGAGCCATCCCCAGCGCCCGGGCCATCTTTTTTTGCTCCAATGGAGCCTTGGCTGCGGGAGGGGAAGAGAGAGACAGAGAGGAAGGCGCGGCGGAGGGGTGGAGAAGCAAATGGGCGCTTCTCCTATGTGCCCTGGCCGGGAATCGAACCCGGGTCCTCCGCACGCTAGGCCGACGCTCTACCGCTGAGCCAACCGGCCAGGGCTGGTACATTTAAATCTTAACATCAAAATCTAAATGTATACAAAGGACTACTGAGCAGCTGAAAGTTAAAGAAAAAATTTTTAAAAATTAAAGAAAATTGTATATATTATAATATATAAAATTATATGTGTATGTAATTTTATATTTTTAGATAAAAATATTTTTATAGACACTAATAGCAAGAAAACAGAAAAATAGCATGATTGGGGAGAAAACATTGAATTAATCAAGATTAGTTACCTGCAATATTTGTGTCTGGGTGTAGTTAACATAGGAAAAATTGTTATAACAGAATTGGAGAAAAGAAATAGGTTTCTTAGACTCTGTCTTTGTGTGCGTGTGTGTGTGTGTGTGTGTGTGTGTGTGTGTGTGTGTGTATTTTTCCGAAGCTGGAAACGGGGATGCAGTCAGACAGACTCCCGCATGCACCTGACTGGGATCCACCCAGCATGCCCACCAGGGGGCGATGCTCTGCCCATCTTGGGTGTACCTCTACCGCAATCAGAGCCATTCTAGCGCCTGAGGCAGAGGGCACAGAGCCATCCTCAGCGCCTGGGGAAACTGCTCCAGTGGAGCCTTGGTTGCAGGAGGGGAAGAGAGAGACAGAAGGAGAGGAGGAGGGGTGGAGAAGCAGATGGGCACTTCTCCTGTGTGCCCTGGCCGGGAATCGAACCTGGGACTCCCGCACACCAAGCCGACGCTCTACCACTGAGCCAACGTCTTAAAAGTTAAAAAGAATAACTAAAAGTAAGCATTGGAAGGAAGAAGGTATACTCCCATGCAGTTCTTTGTAACAGCTCATGTTCATCAATGCTACCTTTTTTGTTGTTTAGAAAGCACTTCTTAGTATTATGGTAATTTTTCTCACAATCTACTGAAAGATGAAGTTTCAATATCACCCAACTGCCTTTACTTAGTATAAAAATATATCTCTTTCTTCCATGTTCCTTTCTGCATGAAATTCAATTCAATCAGAGTCTAATAATTTTATTATACTCAGTCTTATTTCTGGGATAAAATGACATCTAAATTATTAAATTTCAAAAACAAAAGTTCTGCACCATTAGATATTTGGTTAACCATTATATCTATACTTCATATGCATGTTTTGCTTTTTAATTCCATAAGAATTTCATATTCTTTCAGCATTTTCTTTGATTTCTGTTTTCTAAATAAATTGAATGCTCCAAGTATTTTTTTTTGTTTTTTATTTTTTTTTAATAATTTTATTTTTAATGGGGCGACATCAATAAATCAGGATACATATATTCAAAGATCACAACTCCAGGTTATCTTGTTGTTCACTTATGTTGCATACCCATCACCCAAAGTCAGATTGTCCTCTGTCACCTTCTATCTAGTTTTTTTTGTGCCCCTCCCCCTTTCCCTCTCCCTCTCCCCTCTCCCCCGTAACCACCACACTCTTATCAATGTCTCTTAGTTTCACTTTTATGTCCCACCTACGTATGGAATAATGCAGTTCCTGTTTTTTCTGATTTACTTATTTCACTTCGTATAATGTTATCAAGATCCCACCATTTTGTTATAAATGATCCAATGTCATCATTTCTTATGGCTGAGTAGTATTCCATAGTGTATATGTGCCACATCTTCTTTATCCAGTCATCTATTGATGGGTTTTTTGGTTGTTTCCATGTCCTGGCCACTGTGAACAATGCTGCAATGAACATGGGGCTGCATGTGTCTTTACGTATCAATGTTTCTGAGTTTTTGGGGTATATACCCAGTAGAGGGATTAGATTAGCTATTATTAACAAGACAGGTAATAGCAAATGTTGAAGAGGCTGTGGAGAAAAAGGAACCCTCATACACTGTTGGTGGGAATGTAAAGTAGTACAACCATTATGGAAGAAAGTATGGTGGTTCCTCAAAAAACTGAAAATAGAACTACCTTACGACCAAGTATTGTTTATATGTGTGTATATCTATATCTATATCTATATCATCTATATATCTATAATCTATAAATATATATCATATAGATAGATATAGATATGGATGTATCTATATATATAGAGAGAAAAAAATAGAGATATACAGTGATATAGTGATATTTTATATATGGATATATAAAGATATGGATATAGATATCCTCCATTATATTGCTATTTCATGTAGAATTGAACATTTTTTGATTTTTAAAATAAATTTATCCACTCTTAATATTTGTATTTTCTGTTAACTTTTTCAGATTCATCTTTGCTAATACATATCTACTATAATATTCTCAACTTGGCATTAATTTAGGATAAAGTCTTTTCTTTCTTTTTGTTTTTTTTAGGATAATGTCTTTTCTACATCATGATCAGAAGCCATGAGCTATATTCTCAAAATACATTTTATTATGTTTCTGGATGTAAGTCTGTCAATGATAGCCACTTTTTTAGAATTGGAAATCTAATGTGAAGGAGATATTATTTCAATATTCATCTTAGGCAGTTGCAGGCAGACATGGGAGCAGATGTGTGATACACATTTTTTTTTGTTAAATTTCTGCTTATTATATTCTTTACTATGTATTTCAAAAGCATTTTTTTTTCACAACACCTTGGACAAAAGCCTTGTAGAAACTTTCCATCATGCACTTGATTTCATGTACTGTTTCTCTCTGATTTAATATGGAAAATATTTTCTGGTATCCATTTAGTAAGAAATCCAACTTTTTCATTTTCCCTTTATTTGAGATCTTCTGCCTGTGCTATTGTTTTATTGTTTTATTAAACCAATATTCCCTGAAAGTCTTCTGTATTTCCAGAGAGAGAGATGGAGAGAGATAGAAAGAAATGTAATATTTTAAAAATAACTCTATTCTGAAATATCTAATAATTGAAGGATAGATACAATCAGTGGTGTTCCAAACAGGGGTGGGATTGGTTGGTTGGCAAGTTGAGCATACTGGTAGGTAGGAGTGATATTCCCTGTAGGAGAATAGTATTTTATGTCTTTTGTAATGTAGAATTGCTGGTGCATAGTGATAATAAAAAGCAGACTGAATTTTAGTCAGGTATATACTGTTTAAAAGTTCTCTGCAGCCTACACCCTTCCCTACTAATAAGCCAATGACTTTATTTACACCTGTGGAGAATAACTCCCACCCCATGTTGTTACATCACTGGATAGAATATATAAATCTTTTTGTAATACCAAATTCTATATGTCATAATTATATGAACCAGTATAAAAATAAAGTAGGAAAGAAATGAGAGATTCGGTTGATAGAGTCAAAGAGGACTTCAGAGAGCTGATATTTCAAGGCTTTGTGAATAGCAAATAGGTGATTACAAGTGCTCATGTTGCTCTTTCTCAGGAAGCAAACAGTATTTTATCAGTATAAGTCAGGCATTTTATATACTTTTTACTAACATCTATGTGTTCAATATACTGAAAATGGCTGGCTTTCCCATTTATTTATGGACACATGCTTGGAGCCTCAAAAGGACTTTAAATAAAATACAAAAGTAGCAAATAAAAAACTGAAGATATTTCTCATTCCAAAATAGAAGGACTCATATTTTAATACATTAATATTTCAGAAGATATACAGTTGAGTTGACTTAAGCTAGCCTTCTGCTTATTTTTCTTATTTTTTCCTATAACTATGCCATGACTCTCATATTTTGACACTGTTACTTGGTAGGGTCATAATAGTACTATATCATATTAAAGACACACTGGGAGTTTTATCACTATAAAGAACTAGCTGGTTCTTCAAGGCAGTTTCCTGAAGTGTAACACTATTTTCACTAAACTAGAATAATTTTTTATTTAATTTGGCATTTTCTAGAAGATTGACTTCAGAATTCAAGGCTTTTTTGATTAAATTCAGTTTCATTTTTGTACAGAATTTTCTTGGAGATTGGTTTCCTGCTGTTTAAAAACTGAGTTTTAAAGCTACTTGAACTAAATTACAGATCCAAGGTAACATGCAAGCTAATCACACATTGATCTATATATTCACTAATCTCATTCTCAGAAAAGGAGATTCATTTATATCATGCCTTCACACCTACAAAACAGTATCTGAAAAGAATATCAATGTAGTAGAAATACAGAAAAACATTTATTACTGGGGTTTAATTTCAGGGCATAAAAATATATATATCTCATAAGAGAATATATGCAGTATCTTCTAACAGTATTACAATATCTGTTTTATTCTTTTAGGATTTTATTAAATTTTGTTTTAACTTTATCATTATTCTTTTGTCCTATGGATATATAAACATTGGATTTTTATCAATTTAAAATATTATACTTAATGGAAGACTTATTACTCTCAAATTAAGCATCTCTACTCACGATGTTTTTCTATTTCTGATGTTAAAAGACAAAATAAATTACAAATGGGGAAATAAAGGTGTATTTTTTTTAATTGGTTTTACTAGGGAGACATCAATAAATCAGGGTACATATGTTCAAAGAAAACATGTCCAGGTTATCTTGTCAATCAATTATGTTGCATACCCATCACCCAAAGTCAGATTGTCCTCCGTCACCTTCTATCTAGTTTTCTTTGTGCCCCTCCCCATCCCCCTTCCCCTCTCCCACCCCACCCATAACCACCACACTCTTGTCAATGTCTCTTAGTCTCATTTTTATGTCCCACCTACGTATGGAATAAAGTAGTTCTTGGTTTTTTCTGATTTACTTATTTCACTCCGTATAATGTTATCAAGATCCCATCATTTTGTTGTAAATGATCCAATGTCATCATTTCTTATGGCTGAGTAGTATTCCATAATGTATATGTGCCACATTTTCTTTATCCAGTCTTCTATTGAAGGGCTTTTTGGTTGTTTCCATGTCTTGGCCACTGTGAACAATGCTGCAATGAACATGGGGTTGCATGTGTCTTTACGTATCAATGTTTCTGAGTTTTGGGGGTACATATCCAGTAGAGGGATTGCTGGGTCATAAGGTAGTTCTATTTTCAGTTTTTTGAGGAACCACCATACTTTCTTCCATAATGGTTGTACTACTTTACATTCACACCAACAGTGTATGAGGGTTCCTTTTTCTCCACAGCCTCTCCAACATTTGCTATTACCTGTCTTGTTAGTAATAGCTAATCTAACAGGTATGAGGTGGTATCTCATTGCAGTTTTGATTTGCATTTCTTTAATAACTAAAGAAGATGAGCATCTTTTCATATATCTGTTGGCCATTTGTATTTCTTCCTGGGAGAAGTGTCTGTTAATGTCCTCTTCCCATTTTTTTTATTGGATTGTTTGTTTGTTTGTGGTTGAGTTTTATGAGTACTTTGTATATTTTGGATATTAGGCCCTTATTTAAGCTGTTGTTTGAAAATATCATTTCCCATTTAGTTGGCTGTCTTTTTGTTTTGTTATCAGTTTCTCTTGCTGAGCAAAAACTTCTTAGTCTGATGTAGTCCCATTCTTTAATTTTTGCCTTCACTTCCCTTGCCTTTGGAGTCAAATTCATAAAATGCTCTTTAAAACCCAGGTCCATGAGTTTAGAACCTATGTCTTCTATGTACTTTATTGTTTCAGGTCTTATATTTAGGTCTTTGATCCATTTTGAATTAATTTTAGTGCAAGGGAACAAACGGTAGTCGAATTTCATTCTTTTGCATGTAGCTTTCCAGTTTTCCCAGCACCATTTGTTGAAGAGGCTTTCTTTTCTCCATTGTGTGTTGTTGGCCCCTTTATCAAAAATTATTTGACCATATATATGTGGTTTTATTTCTGGACTATCTATTCTGTTTCATTGGTCTGAGTGTCTATTTTTCTTCCAATACCATGCTGTTTTGATTGTTGTGGCTCTATAATATAGTTTGAAGTCAGGTATTGTAATGCCCCCAGCTTCATTCTTTTTCTTTAGGATTGCTTTGGCTATTCGGGGTTTTTTATAGTTCCATATAAATCTGATGATTTTTTGTTCCATTTTTTTAAAAAGTGTCATTGGAATTTTGATGGGAATTGCATTAAATTTGTATATTGCTTTGAGTAATATGGCCATCTTGATTATATTTATTATTCCTATCCAAGAACAAGGAATATTATTCCATCTCATTGTATCTTTTTTGATTTCCCTTAACAATGCTTTGTAGTTTTCATTATATAGGTCCTTTACATTCTTTGTTATGTTTATTCCTGGGTATTTTTTTTTTTTTGCAATCATGAAGGGGATTATTTTTTTGAGTTCTCAAATGTTTCATTGTTTGCATATAGAAAGGCTATGAACTTTTGTATATTAATTTTGTATCCTGTGACCTTACTGTATTGGCTTATTGTTTCTAGTAGTCTTTATGTAGATTCTTTGGGGGTTTTTGAAGTATAGGATCATGTCATCTGCAAAAAGTGATACCTTTACTTCTTCTTTTCTGATATGGATGCCTTTTATTTATTTGTCTTGTCTGATTTCTCTGGCTAGAACCTCTAGTACCACATTAAATAAGAGTGGAGAGAGTGGACAACCCTGTCTTCTTCCTGATTTAAGGGGGAAAGCCTTCAGTTTTGTGCCATTTAATATGATGTTAGCTGATGGTTTATTATATATGGCCTTTATCATGTTGAGATATTTTCCTTCTCTGCCCATTTTGCTAAATGTCTTAAACATAAATGTGTGTTGTATTTTATCGAAAGCCTTTTCTGCGTCTATTGATAAGATCATGTGGTTTTTGTTCTTTGTTTTGTTGATATGGTGTATTACATTAACCGTTTTACATATGTTGAACTATCCTTGAGATTCTAGGATGACTCCCACTTGATCATGATGTATTATTTTTTTAATATGTTGTTGTATTCGATTTGCTAGTATTTTGTTTAGTATTTTAGCATCTGTATTCATTAGAGATAGTGGTCTTTAGTATTCTTTTTTTGAGCTGTCCTAGCCCGGATTTGGTGTGAGGGTTATGTTGGCCTCATAAAATGTGTTTGGAAGTATTGCTTCTTCTTCAATTTTTTGGAAGACTTTGAGTAGAACAGGAACCAAGTCTTCTTTGAATGTTTGATAGAATTCAATAGTATAACCATCTGGGCCTGGACTTTGATTTTTGGGGAGGTTTTTAATGGTTTTTTTCTATTTCTTCCCTACTAATTGGTCAGTTTAGGCTTTCTGCTTCTTCTTGACTCAGTCTAGGAAGGGTGTATTGTTCTAGGAATTTATCCATTTCTTTTAGATTGTTGAATTTAGTGGCATATAGTTTTTCGCAGTAGTCTACAATAATTGTATTTCTATGATATCCGTGGTGATTTCTCCTCTTTTTTTTTGGATTTTGTTTATATGAGTTCTTTCTCTTTTTTCCTTGGTAAGTCTTGCCAAGGGTTTGTCAATTTTGTTGATCTTTTCAAAGAACCAGCTCCTTGTTCTATTAATTTTTTCTCTAGCTTTTCTGTTCTCTATTTTATTTATTTCTGCTCTGATTTTTATTATCTCCTTTCTACAGCTGGTTTTGGGTTGTCTTTGTTCTTCTTTTTCTAGTTCCTTTAAGGTGTGAAGTTAAGTGGTTCACTTAGGCTCTCTCTTGTTTGTTCATAAAGGCCTGAAGTGATAATGAACTTCCCTCTTATCCCTGCTTTTGCTGCATCCCATAGATTCTGATATGTTGTATTGTCATTTTCATTTGTCTGTATATATCTTTTGATCTCTGCACTTATTTCTTCTTTGACCCATTCATTTTTTAAAAGTATGTTGTTTAGTTTCCACATTTTGTGAGGTTTTTTTCCTCTTTTTTTGCAGTTGAATTTTAGTTTCAAGGCTTTGTGATCAGAAAATATTCTTGGTACAACTTCGATTTTTCTGGATTTGCTGATGTTATTTTTGTGGCCCAACATATGGTCAATTCTTGAGAATGATCCATTTACACTGGAGAAAAATGTATACTCTATCACTTTGGGATGAAATGTCCTATAGATGTCTATCATATCCAGGTACTCTAGTTTTTTGTTTAAGGCCAATATATCTTTATTGATTCATGTTTAGATGACCAATCTAGAGCCATCAGCAGTGTATTGAGGTCTCCAAGTATGATTGTATTTTTGTCAGTTTTTGTTTTAAGGTCAATAAGTCGCTGTCTTATATATTTTGGTGCTCCTTGGTTTGGTGCAGATATATTAAGAATTGTTATGTCTTCTTGATTCAGCATCCCCTTATTCATTTATGAAATGGCCATTTTTGTCTCTGAGTATTTTTCTGTCTTGTAGTCAGCATTATCAGATATGAGTATTGCTATGCCTGCTTTTTTTTGGATGTTATTTGCTTGGAATATTGTTTTCCAGCCTTTCACTTTGAATTTGTTTTTATCCTTGTTGCTTAGATGAGTTTCCTGTAGGCAGCATACAGTTGGATTTTCTCTTTTAATTCATTCTGCTACTCTGTATCTTTTTATTGGTGAGTTTAATCCATTTACATTTAGTGTAATTAATTACATTTAGTATAATTATGTTTAGCGTAACCCACAAGTATTAACTTGTGGGTTTCCTATTGCCATTTTATATATTGCTTTCTGTCAGTTTTGTGTCTTATTTGATTCTCCTCTTTTGTTTTTCTATCCTTTGTTTTTGTTTGGTTGTATTCCAGACTTCTTTCCTCTGTTGCTATCTTTTTTAAATCATGTGCTTTCGTGGTGGTTTTTTCAAGGGTGGTTACCATTAAGTAATGTAAAGTGTTCCTACCCTGTTCATTGTAATGCACTATCTTGTGAGTACTTCTATACTCCATCGTCCTTTTCTACTGTTAATTTCCGTCCTTTCCCCCCCCCCTTTTTTTTGTTTGGTTTTGTTGTCACAGTTTAAATTTGGTTTTATTGTTTTCTTGGTGGAGCTTTTACTTGTAGTTTTGTTTTGTTTTGTTCTTTGTATCTGGTTGGAAAACCCCCTTTAGTAATTCCTGGAGTGAGGGTTTTCTTATGATAAATTCTCTCATCTTTTCTGTATCAATGAATGTTTTTATTTCTCCTTCGTATTTGAAGGATAGCTTTGATGGGTATAGTATTCTTGGCTGCAAGTTCCTCTCTTTCAGGACTTTAAATATTGGGGTCCACTCTCTTCTAGCTTGTAGAGTTTCTGTTGAGAAATCTGATGATAATCTAATGGGCCTTCCTTTATATGTTGTATTCTTCTTTTTCCTGGCTTCCTTGAGAATTTTTTCTTTGTTGTTAGTTTGTGCCAATTTCATTATGATGTGCCTTGGAGTAGGTTTGTTGGGGTTAAGAAAACTCGGAGTTCTGTTTGCTTCTTGAATTTGAGGCTTTAGTTCTTTCCACAGGCTTGGAAAGTTCTCATCTGTTATTTGTTTGAATATGTTCTCCATTCTGTTTTCTCTCTCTTCTCCCTCTGATATACCTATTATTCTTATGTTATTCTTTTTTGATGGAGTCAGACAATTCCTTTAGGGCTTTCTCATTTCTTTAAATTTTTGAGTCTCTCTCTTCTTCTATCTGTTGTGCCTCAAGTTGCTTGTCTTCTATGTCACTAATCCTACCTTCTATCTGGCCTATTCTATTAGCTAAGCTTGTTACCTCATTTTTCAGCCATGAATTGAGTTTTTTATCTCTGTTTGATTTGTTTTTATAGTTTCAATTTCCTTTGTAATATATTCTTTGTGTTCATTGAGTTGTTTTCTGAGCTCTCTAAATTGCCTTTCTGTGTTTTCTTGTATGTCTCTGAGTATTTTTAGTATTTCTATTTTAAATTCTCTGTCATTTAGCTCCAAGGTTTCCAATAGATTAAATTTTTCTCCATAGATTTTCCTCATCTATCTGTGCTACCTCTTTGTCTTTTGTATCCATGATATTCGATTTCCTTTTCCTTAATGGCATCTGTGGGTGGTTTTGTTGATAGTACTTTGCTTTTAGTGTGGAACTGCTGGAGGCTCCAAGGATAGATTTTTCTGTCTCTGGTTGAAAATCTTGTTGAATTTTGGGGGAGATTTATCGGTATCATTCCTTATGGCACCATTTCTCTGACATCACTCCAAGGTGTATTTTTCTTTTCCAAAATAAGAAATAAACTGTGCAAAAAACTAATTTCATCTTCCTTTTTTTAAATTTTCACTTTTGTTTGCTTACTATACCAGAAAAAGGACAGGATTCTAAGAAATGACTAAGAAGATTACTGTTCTTAAATTAATGTAAGGAAAGGGACTAAACACAAAAAATACAATATGTAAAATTAAAATGGACTATAAATATGGATACAGAACTGAAAATCAAATGAAGAGATTTTAAAGTATATGAAATATTTTAAAAAGCAGAAAATGTTTAATATTTGTACAAGTTTATGAAATGTTTTTTAAATGATATAAATATAAATTGGCATGGTTTTTTAAACAGCATATTTTTCTTTTTTGAAATATTTTATTAATTTTTTAAATAGCTGACTCCTTTACCCTACAATTATGATTTTTAGAAAATGTATTAATCAGAAGTACACAAAGCAATTTATTGTATAAGAATTAACATGAAAACATTATTTATAATAAAGAAATATTGAGCAATCTATGTACAGTTAAAGGGATATTTTGCATTTTTTCAAAAGAATATATAATATTTGAGAATAATATTTGAAACATCAAAATATGTAATAACAAGTGCTTAAGAAATTCTGTTAACTGAAAGTAAAAATGCAAAATGCATATATGGTATATGCATTTAAATACATTGTATACAAAACAACCAAAAAGAGAAAGCAGGTTACCAAAATGATAACAATGACTTTTTTGAATCACTAGGTGCTGACAATACTTGTTTAAATTATTTGTGCTTGATTTAAGTTTATGTAACCTAAGGTGTAATATCTTAGTAAGCAGAAGACAGCAGCAATGACTCAGGAGTGGTTACTTTTACACCATGGAAAATAACAATACTCAATTAAGAAAAGCAATAAAATGACAGTGCCATTGGTTTCTTTTAGGAAAACAGACTAAATGAAAGAACAAGACATCCTACTTGGGCCTTACATACAGTATGTTTTTGATTATCCCTTCTTCAAGTCAATGGTAGCTCCTTAAAAACAAAAATATTTTGCCCTGGCTGGTTGGCTCAGTGGTAGACCGTCGGCCTGGCATGCAAAAGTCCCAGGTTCGATTCCCGGCCAGGGCACACAGGAGAGGCGCCCATTTGCTTCTCCACCCCTCCTCCTCTCCTTCCTCTCTGTCTCTCTCTTCCCTTCCCGCAGCGAGGCTCCATTGGAGCAAAGATGGCCCGGGCGCTGGGGATGGCTCCTTGGCCTTTGCCCCAGGTGCTAGAGTGGCTCTTGTCGTGACAGAGTGACGCCCGGAGGGGCAGAGCATCGCCCCCTGGTGGGCGTGCCAGGTGGATCCCAGTCAGGCGCATGTGGGAGTCTGTCTGACTGTCTCTCCCCGTTTCCAGCTTCAGAAAAATACAAATATATATATATATATATATATATATATATATATATATATATATATATATATATTCCTGTATATCTTAGAAAACCACCCTTGATCTAACTCCTCAAGGTGGTTGGTATGATCCTTATTCAAAACTAGATTGAATAAAATAAAATTTCAAACCTCAAAGTATAACTCATTGTCGTATGGGTTTTCTCAAGTGATGGCACTTGAAATTAATTTTGTAATAGAGCTGTGTGTGTGTGTGTGTGTGTGTGATCTTTTTTTGTTAGTAGCAGTTATTAAGAAAGGCCAAGAAATGACAAATAAACCAGTATTTTAATATAATCTCATTCCCTGTTTTAAACTAGAACTTCATTTTTCTTTAAACTCTCTTTATCTCTGTTGCATATCAGAGTAAAGGATGCCCTAAAAAGAATTTGGTATATCTTTGCCTACAAATAGCTGCAGAGTAATTTTAAGCATAACACAAAAACACTTGTTTTATTAGTAAAATTAAAAAATATATGTGCTCCACGTTTACTGTATATTTAGGTTATTGTGAAGGTTAAGTAATATAATTGATTTAAAAAGAATAGATTGCCTTAGTTGGATAGGTCAGTTGGTTAAAACATTGTCCCAAAGATCTAAAGGTTGCAGGATCAATCCCTGGTCAGGGTACATACAGAAACAAATTGATGTCCTTTTCTCTCTCTTTCTCTCTCTCTCTCTCTCTCTCTCTCTCTCTCTCTCACTTCTTCTCTAAAATGACTGAGTAAAGAAAAAAATTTATATAAATGAAAGGAATATATATGCACATATTATGTACTATTTTCTTTGTTCTATTTTCTTAATATAATTCTTCTTTTTCTTTTTACATGAGGACAAAACAGTTACCAAATGAAAGGTTAAGAAAAACATAAATAGTAATATTTTAATTTCTCTACTAATAGGATGAAGCAGAACCCTTTACCTTGGAATTTTCTTTTCTTAAACTAAATCTTTTTTCTTTGAAAACTTTGTGAACACCACCACTTCAGGTTACAAAGTGAAGTGAAAAAACCACTTGAAATATGGTTTACAATGCATCTGAGCCTCTGTGCACATGTGTGTGTCTATGGTGGAGTGTTATGTTTGTGAAAATGCAATTTTGATTACAAAAAGTAAAAAATACCAATCCTCATAAAAGTTATGAGCCCTCAAATAACTATAGTTTGCTGTGAAATGTTATATATCCAGTACATATTTTTTACTGTCAGACTTGAGTTTGAAATACTCCTTTCCTTCTTATTTATTCTAGCAAATATAATATCATGCTTCACAATAAAACTGAATTGTTTACAAATTTGAAACTGTAAAACAGCTATATTTTTTAGATTACTGTCTAATAGAAATATGAAGTGAACCACACAACTTCAAAATGTATTTACATAAAAAGTAATGTAAAATATTATTACTTCAATATGTAACCTAATTAAGTCATTAGTGAGATATTTTACATTAATTTTTATCAGTCTCCAAATTCTGCACACACACATCTTAATTTGAATACTATATTTTCAAAAGTTATAATAAAATGTGATGTCAAAACAATAAAAATGTTTAACAAAAATAAAATAGTTAACTCTGCTTTATATTTTAGTTTTAAATTAATTTTATTTAAGTAATTCAAATTAAATGTTTAATTTTTAGTTTAGTCACATATCAAGTTCTTAATAGCCACATGTGGCAATTATATTTGAACCTGTTGCTGTGAATTTTACAGTAGTATTAAACTCATAAAGTAAAAAAATATATATAAAGATGTCTACCTGCTTTAAATATTTTTAAAGTCACCTGAGATATCCCATTAGCCTTGTTAAAAAATCTCATTTAACATAAAACAAAGCAGTAACATCAGTAACATTTGGTTTCAAATTTGGTATGTACATTATATTTTCACTTACATAGTTTTCTTATCATATGTTTAAAATATACCTGTCTTGATAGTCAGATATTCTTTTTTTCTTATGACAATGTATAAATAAGGTTTTGAAGATGAAAATCTATGTTCTAATCAGGAAGCCTTAAACCTATTAACTAACTACCATACTAAGAAAATTTAGTCCAGTTTTTACAGCTGAAACCACAATTGAAATAATATTATGACAAAATAAAGCAGAAAGTGACAGATCATATGACCATGCCTAAGCTACATCATTTTCCTAATGATTTCTAGGAAAAATCAAGAAAAGCAGAAATATATCTGATTGGACTAAATAAGAATATTACCTAGTGAGTTATAGATGCATTATTGGAAGTATTATCTAAATTTGTTTTAATACTAAGATTTTAGTTTTAGACAAAAATTTCCATGAACTATGTAAATGGAAACACTGTAATTGTGGCTTTTTTCTACAGGCAAGACAATGCAGTGTTGTTTTTTTTGCTTTTTTCTGACATTTTACATGGTTTTATTATACAGTAAATAGGAAGGTCAAGGCAAATGATGAGCTTAAACATCTATTTCATTATTAAGACTGGCTCTCCTCAATGTTTACTAAGGTAACTGTTTCATTCTAAGTTTATCTTTGTTATAAAAACACACTCAGATATTATTTCTTTCTGCCATTATAGTAGTATCTTAATATAGTTGATCACAATATCTTTAACCATATATTCATTTATCTTTATACTATGGTATTATAAAGCATTGAATTCTATATGCCTCAGAAAGATAGGTTGAAGTACTAACCCCTCTCAAAACCTCAGAATGTGAACTTATTTAGGTATAAGTTTATTGCAGATGTAATTATTTGAAATGAAGTCATACAGAAGTAAAATTGGTTTTTAATCCATTATGACTGGTGTCTTTGTACAAAGAGACACAGAAACAGAGATAGGAAGGAAAGATAACCATGTGAGGACAAAAGCAGAGGTTGGAGTGTTCAGGGTGGTATGGCCATTCCTTAAAATATTAAGAATAGAGTTATACATCCCAGCAATCCCTCTTTTGGTGTCTACCTGAACAATTTGAAAACATTTGTTTGCAAAGTTATGACCGCTATGTTCATTGCAGCATATTCATGGTGGTCAAGACATGGAAACAACCAAAGTATCCGCAATAGATGGTTGTTTTAAAAAAAATTTTTTTTTAACAGAGACAGAGAGAGAGTCAGAGAGAGGGATAGACAGGGACAGACAGACAGGAACGGAGAGATGAGAAGCATCAATCATTAGTTTTTTGCTGCACATTGCAACACCTTAGTTGTTCATTGATTGCTTTCTCATATGTGCCTTGACCACGGGCCTTCAGCAGACTGAGTGACCCCTTGCTCGAGCCAGCGACCTTGGGTCCAAGCTGGTGATCTTTGCTCAAACCAGATGAGCCTGCACTTAATTTGGTAACCTCGGGGTCTCGAATCTGGGTCATTGGCATCCCAGTCCAATGCTCTATCCACTGTGCCACCACCTGGTCAGGCAATAGATGATTGTTTAAAGAGGATTTGGGAGGTGAACATGATGCAGTGTGCTGATGATATATTATAGAGTCGTATGCTTGAAATCTTTATGGTTTTATTAATGAGTGTCACTACAATAAATTTAATTTAAATATAATGTGGTACATATATACAATGGAATACTACAGTGACAGAAAAAGGTGAAATACTGCCATTTGGGAAAACATGGATAGATCTTGAAAATATCATGCTAAACGACATAAGTCAGACAGAAAAAGTCAAGAACCATATTATATCACTGATAAGTGGGATATTAAACAAAGCAACAAATGAGCATACAAGAAAAACAAACAAAAACTCAAAGATACAGACAACTGTATGGTGGTTACCAGAGCGAAAGGGTAGTGGGATAGTAAAGGGTAAAGGGTCAAATACATGATGATGGAAGAAGACTGACTTTGGGGGTGGGCACATAATGTAATATACAGATGATATTTCATAGAATTATGCACTTGAAACATATAATTTTATTAATTAATATCACCCCAATTAATTTAATTTAAAAAATGCTTCTGTAATTCAAGTAATACCAGGTGTCACTAGAAGCTGAGGAAGCAAGAAAGGATCTTTTACTACAGCCTTGGAGGACCTTTGCCAACACCTTTACTTCAAATTTCTAGCCTCCAAAACTGTGAGGGAATACATTTCTAGTGTATTAATTTACTCAGTCTGTGGTTCTTTGTTATAAAACCTTAGAAGCTAATACAGGTAATGGTATTAACAATAAACTTTCTCTGGAAATTTAATCTCCAATTAATTTCTAGAGCGGATTGTTATGTAAAGGCTAAGTTGACTGCTTCAGTATTTTTTCCAATCCTGGCTAACAGAAACTGGTGGAAAGTGTTTAGACCTTCCTCACTTGCTTGGTTGTTAGAATTTCACTTAAGCTAGACAATTAGAAACATTTTCTTGAGGTGGTCTCTATTGTCTAACAGGTTCTAACAGTCCTGTCAGGGCTTGAACTTCCCTGATAAAGGGAATTCTGAGCTTTCTAATTTTATAGGTCACATGGGAAAAAAGGATTTAAACTATTTCTTATTACATTTATGTCTTACATTTTAATGATTTAGTTACAATCACCAACTGAAATGACTAATAAATCTTATATTCTTCTTAATCATAAATTTCTTTCACATTCTAAGAAAACATACCTTATTTATGCTGTAATTTTATGCACCCTAATAGATAATGTCTAAAAAGCTCAAGAGAAACAGATTTCTATTCACATCTTTTAGCCCTTTCAATCTGGGCTCAAAATTTAAAATGTTTCCTATTACCACAATTGGTTATTTATTTTTGGGGTTTTTTTTTCTACCTATTATGTTGAGAATTCTACTGTTAAGCCAATCAATAGTAAATTTGTCACTCTAGGTTTGGTGACCTAACACTGAACATACTGCTTCAAAAATGATAATAAACTAAACATCATATAAAAGACATTATTAACAATTATTATATATTCCCTAATATTTAAGGCAAGATTTCAACATCACAGGGCTATGAAATAGCAAATAAAAGAATTTAACAAAAATCTTTTGAAATAACTTATACATTTTTAACATAGAAAATATTTTTTTCTACAACTTTTCACACACCAGTGGAGGACAATAAGCCACTACTCCTATCCCAGTGGTTGGCAAACTCATTAGTTAACAGAGCCAAATATTAACAGTACAGCAATAAAAATTTCCTTTGAGAGTCAAATTTTTAAACTTAAACTAGATAGGTAGGTACATTCCTTATTGAGGTAGTGCCTGCACATGGTATTTTGTAGGAGAGCTACATTCAAGGGACCAAAAAAATTGCATGTGGTTAACGAGCCGCAGTTTGCTGACCAGGGTTTCAATGAAGGGCCTGTGTGACTTTCAAGTCTTAGGTGAGGGGAAAGGAGAGAGGCAGCCAGAGAGTCTATCCCTGACAATCCCATTTCCTATAATCCCATATTCTATTACTCATTTTTATTTCAATAAACTGATAATTAACAAGGTCTACACCCATGGTTTGTTATTTTCTAAACATTTTTACCTGGCCCTTCTTGCACAATCCAAGGAGGGCTGAATCTCAACCTGGCCAAGTGCCAGGGAGGTGGGGGTGGGGGGAACAGGCCTGCGCTAGCCTCTCTGTGGCCATGCCCCTACCCCATTGTTCTGCATACTGCGTGTCTCAACCTGGCCTCTTACTCTTCTCTCAAATCATTCACTTGCTGCCCTTTTCCCCCAGAGGCTGGAGAAACACTTCCCAGGGCATATTCCTCAGCCTTCTCCTTTCTGCAATATGTGCACTGATTCTTTCCTAGTGGAGTCTTAATCCTTTCTCTCAAATCCACTTTTTGTCTTAGATGTAAATCTGGCCAGACTAGGAAGACATAGCACCCTTTCTGTATCAAGCATGCTTTTAGCCATTGTGGCGGGCTCACTGTTAAATTTAGCCATTGATCAATGTAGGGGAACTGGTCAGGGTGGCCCAGATCCTCAGTCACAATGTTTCAGACTGCCCTTACCAGCTGGGGATTAAAATACCTGGCCGATGGCCATCCTACCCCAAAGGTGGGCCATTCTGATTCACAGAGAGTGCAAAATCTTCTTTTTGACCATTTAATTCCGTACCCTTGATCGTCTCCATAGGCTTCTTGAAAGTGCTTTAGAAGACAGCCTAAGGGGGGTCTTTTGTGTATGGGGCCCTCCTCTCATATTTAATAGCTAGGGCCACCAATTTACAAAATTAAAACTGTCCAGGAGAATGCAGGAATTTGCACAATAATAAAGGGAAGAAAGATAAGACAGATAATAATTAGTACTCAGAATAAAGGATGTTTGACTATAGAGGTGCCAATTATTACACAAGACAAGAGGTAGGAGCCAACAGAAGAGAACAATTTCTTCAGAGGAAAAGTCAGACAGAGTACCCTGAAGCCAGAGATCTTAGATCCAAGAACAGAGATTCATTGGGTTCATGGAGGAAGGCCCATACCATGAAATGTCATGAGAGATTTCTTGGATGAACAAAAAGAACCTACAGTACAGACAATTCACAATTTAAGAATTTTTTAAGATTTTTATAAATTTTGCTAGTTTTATAATTTGTGGGCTCTGGCAGACAGCCACTAGCTCATATGAGGTTTACAAATTTCGCTTCACTTTTGACCTCTGGTTTTAAGCCAGAAATTACCAATTTTTGTATGCAAGAATTTAATTCAGCTCTTAAAAACACACGCATTCTGGCCCTGGGTTGGCTCAGCGGTAACGCGTCGGCCTAGCGTGCGGGGGACCCGAGTTCGATTCCCGGCCAGGGCACATAAGAGAAGCGCCCATTTGCTTCTCCACCCCCTCCTTCCTTTCTGTCTCTCTCTTCCCCTCCCACAGCCAAGGCTCCATTGGAGCAAAGAAAGCCCGGGTGCTGGGGATGGCTCCTTGGCCTCTGCCCCAGGTGCTAGAGTGGCTCTGGTCACGGCAGAGCGACACCCCGGAGGGGCAGAGCATCCCCCCTGGTGGGCAGAGCTTCGCCCCTGGTGGGCGTGCCGGGTGGATCCCGGTCGGGCGCATGTGGGAGTCTGTCTGACTGTCTCTCCCCATTTCCAGCTTCAGAAAAATACCAAAAACAAAACAAAACAAAAAAAACACACGCATTCATATATTAAACAAAGACTTCACATACACAAATTACAAATCAAGAAATTTAAATGAGCATGCTTTACTTCTTCCAATTAAAATTATACCAGAGATTTTTCTGACAAAGAGAGAAAACAGATTATTTACTATTTAGGCACACAGCTTAATAAACAAAGGAAGGGGTTCCCCTGTTAGGGGCCTCTCTGGTGCTTGCTCAGTTGTGTCCCTGGGAGGGCTTAGGCTCAGGAACCAGAAATCTCTACTCACACATCAATTACTAAGGGGTTTTATACAGAAACAATAAAAACAAAGAATGAGATCTGACAAACACAAAGATGTCCCTGGAAGTCCAAGGCAGGACTGATTAACCTGGTTAATTCACTCCCCACTGATGCCTTCCTTGAGCATGAACAAATGTCCCCACTAATGGTTTTTTTTTTTTGAGAACACAACTAGATGTCCCTGGAAGTCTGAGTCAAGACTTGGTTCCCACAAATGTCTTCCTAGAGTACAACCAGACATGTCCCAGAAAAGCTCAAGGCAGGACCCAAAACTCTCCACTGATGTCTCGGTCTTGGAGAGCCTACTGCGTGAGTGAGACCACATCAGGTCCCCATGCAATAGTCCAAATTGACTAATCACAAACAGAAAAGCTAGAATTCAGAATGGACAAAAAGCTAGAATTCAGTAAAGCAAAAGAGTTGCTTTACCTACCTCCTCGATTTCTCTGCCAAATTGTCAAATTTGGGGATCAGGGGTGTCTACCGAAGAGCTGTCTGAACCCCACAGGAAAACAGTAGCACTGGAATGTTTCAGGTGGTGCTTCTTCTTGTGATCAAGCAGGGTCAGGCGACCCTCCAAAGCGACCAGCCGATCTGGGTGTCTCTACCCAATGACATGGAACACTGGATCCTGGACGAGCCCCCAAATGTTTTAAAGTACTGTTTCACTGGGTTTACATAGAGACACCAAGTCCAAATAAATTTTTAAGAAGTTTTATTAAACGAAGGAGATTTATTAATAAGCCGGCTGCATATGACAAACACAGAGTATAGCTGACCCAAATCATGCCCTGCAGAATATAGCTCTGAGGCAGGTTATATATACTTGATCACACACAAGTTGACGGGAAAAGGAACAGGGAGGGGAGCATGACATAATCATTATTAAGCTTATAACATCTATCTATAAGATTTATAAAAAGCATTCCTATATATTAAAACTTATAAGGTAACACAATAATGAAGGATATCATTTAACATATTAAAAGACATTCTTAAGGCCCTGACTGGTTGGCTCAGTGGTAGAGTGTCGGCCTGGAGTGCAGAAGTCCTGGGTTTGAATCCCAGCCAGGGCACACAGAAGAAGCACCCATCTACTTCTTCACCCTCCCCCTCTCCTTCTTCTCTGTCTCTCTCTTCCCCTCCCACAGCCAAGGCTTCATTGGAGCAAAGTTGGCCTGGGCGCTGAGGATGGCTCCATGGCCTCTGCCTTGGTGCTAGAATGGCCCTGGTTGCAACAGAGCAACACCCCAGATGGGCAGAGCATCACCCCCTTGTGGGTGTGCCAGGTGGATCCCGATTGCCCACATGCGGGAGTCTGTCTGCCTCCCCATTTCCAACTTCAGAAAAATACAAAAAAAAAAAAAGACATTCTTAAATTTTTTAGTGTTCATCTGCTATTCCTTTGTCTAGAGGTATATCCATTAATCACACATTTTCAGGATGGGAGAGGGGCTTACATGATGTCAGGAGATAAGTGATTTTTAATTGCCCATTAAAGAAAAAAAGGGGAAGAGTAAAGGGCTTGCCTAATTTTTCTTCCGTTCCCACCCCCACCCCTGCACCTGGCTAAGTGTTTACCTTCTTCCTCACAGGTGTGTGTGTGGGGGAATCCAAGTCTCCTTCCCATTTCCATTCAAAACCCAGCACAAAACCTCTCCATTTACAACACAATGCTGTTGTCCATTCTGAGCTGGTGCCAATCACACACAAGTATAAAAATCATATTTACAAAATCTCTCTGTATGCTTAGCCCAAATAATAAAATTCTCTTTAAGCTTCCTAGTAAAAGGGGGTTTCCTACACAAGGGTTTCTTTCTGCAAGCCAGGAGACTCCTACATTCCTCTTCCTTCACTTTCTACAGAAAGGAGAGGGCAAGAAACTTGACTCTTCTAAAATATAATATTAATTTTTCCATTCTTTGGTACCTTACCACAGGACTACCACTATAATGCCAGGGTGATGGCAATATAGTTCTGGATCCTGACCCTCTTCCTGGGAACTTGTGCTCACCAGGCCAGGACTTCTTCCACAGTTAAACAGAGTTGTGCCACTGGTCATGGATGAGACATTGGGCACCTGGGGACAGTCCTTTGTTTTTATTTGGATACATTTTACCACTATACCCCAAATCCCCCTATGAGTGGGTCCACAAAATACATTTCCCATGGCTCCACAAAAGAATTCCATTTACACGGGCAACAAATCTATCTGCACCATGGAGATTAAATAATAGCTCAATAAATACTAGTTGAAAGTACTTTTCTACTTTGCATAAAATATTTACTTAGAATAAATCAACCAAACCTGAATTTTCAGAAATGAGAATTGGTGATTTGAAAAAAAAAATTACAAAGGAAAGAAATCTGTCTTTTGGTAGCACCAGAAAAGGCTCCAGTACAGTGTCTGAGGTACCTCCATACAGCTTCAAACACCAACTTCTTATGAGAAGAAGCAGGAAATAAGGGTGTATGGCCAGTAGTCATGACTGCAGTTGCTGCCAGGCACGTGCGGGTTCCCATTAGATTTGGGCCGATGGTAAAGAAACTGTGGAGCCAAACACTGGTGGGCCATTCCTTTATTCTAGCCTCAAAACAGGCCTGCGAGTAAAACACACAGGGCTCCAAAACCCACTCACACGTTCTCCGGTTCTACAACCAGAAAAATCTTTTCCAGTTTTTCCTAGAATCAAAGGCCCCCACCAGTCTAAGTCACCTCTGGTTCCCCATCTGCCAACATAGCTTCTTACTCTGCAAAACTGGCTTCTCTCTCCTTCCCTTCCATCTTGGCTTCTTTTTCTTCTTCCTCTTCTTCCCCCTTCTAAAAAACTACGTGGGCCCACAAAGATCCCACACCAGCACACATTAGCATAACAATGACCCTTCCCAAGCAGGAAGGTAATTTGTAGTTTTCACCTGGCAGTGTCATTCACGTGGGCAGTGGCCATTTTTAAAAATAGAACTGAGCAAACTCAAAAAATACAGATTTTATAAACTCATTTGCCCAACAAAGGGACAGAATATTTCTCCTTTTCAGCCCTGCTGAGGGTCACTGGATCAATCTCAGCAAACTAAGCAAAAACAACAACAAAATTCCTCCAAAAATTATCAGATGAATGTGCCTCCCACACAAAAAACTACTGAACTCCAGTACTTGGCAGAAACGGACTCCCAGGCACTTTACAACGGGTACTAGCTTATGTAAATTCTGAATATTGTTGAACAACTTGAAAAATTTTGCAAGCCTATTGGTATAGATTTTGAGCTTTTTTTTTAAACTGTATTTTAATAGAATCAGTGTGAAAATCCATCCTCAAAAGTAGGCACTTGTGTTATTTCTCTAAAAGAAATCAAAGCAATTATAATGCTTTGCCAGGATTCTCAGTACAAACTAGCACAGTGCATATTTATCCAGGTTGTTCCTAGCCCAAAATAAATATAAGAAATGTAAACACATTTGTAAGCACTCCTTCATTCTTTTAACACATTTTTTTCACAGGTATAGAAAAATATGAATAATTCAGAAGCTTAACTGTGTTACCCATTTAAATTAATTTACCATTAAGGTTGTTGCTATTTGGAAACCAAAAATTAGTAATAAGTATCTCCTAGACCTTTAGTTTTATTTACTTTTCCAAGATATAAATATTGTCACGCTTTTTTATGGCACAGATTTAAAGATCTGTGTTATATTTATTTTAATGCACAAAATTTATGAAAATAATCTAAAAGTTTTAGAATTTTTCAGTTACATTTTCCAATTTGGTGTGTCATGAGTATGAGTGTTATTTCCTGCCCCTCCCTTTTATATTTATAAACATTTATTAGGATTTTTCCTGTGTTTAAAACTGCTAGCAGCATAACAATAAGTAGTAATCATCATAATGTTTTGTAGATAATTTCTGCTATTAATTTACAAATGAGGAAACAGATATAAGGAGTCTTACTAACTATTCTAAAGTTACAGAAAAGAAAGGTGACAGAACTAATAAATAGGCCAGTCCAGGCAATCTGACATCAGTGCTCACACCTAAACTTTCCATCACTTCCTTTCTTGCTATCTTCTCAGGTGGGAATGATGTTAAACATATAATTACTTTTGGTTGACTGGGCCAAACAACAATAGCATAATATTAGATTACAATAACTTACCCTGTTACTTTAAAAAAATTACATAATTAAATTTATGATGAAGAGGAGCAATTTCTGACAGTTCTTAATGCTGTGTCCAGACCAACAACATCAGCATCATAAGCAAATTTGTTAGTAATGAAAATCCTTGAGTCTCACCCTAGAACTAAGAGTGAGTCAGAAATTCAGAAATTTTTTCAGTTCCACATATACCTTCTATGATAGTTCCAGTGGATAAAGAGGATTCTCTAAATTCCATGATGCTTCCCAACTCTTCTGTTTCTCATTCTGGGTCCATTATCTATTTAACCTTTTAACAGACTTAAAACCCTACACCATGGGTCCCGCAACTTTTTACACAAGGGGCCAGTTCACTGTCCCTCAGACTGTTGGAGGGCCAGACTATAAAAAAAAAGCTATGAACAGATTCCTAGGCACACTGCACATATCTTATTTTAAAGTAAAAAAACAAAACGGGAACAGGAACAAATACAATATTTAAAATAAAAAACAAGTAAATTTAAATCAACAAACTGACCAGTATTTCAATGGGAACTATGGGCCTGCTTTGGCTAATGAGATGGTTCAATGTCCAGTTCCATACGTACTTCCGGAACTGTGACGCGTGCGTCCCATGTCACCAGAAGTAGTACTGTACGTGAGCGATGTCGCGCTTTGTGGCGCCACCACATATAGTACTCCAGCAGCACAGGATGCAGACCCATCCTGTGCTCCTCTCACTGACCACCAATGAAAGAGGTGCCCCTTCCGGAAGTGCAGCGGGGGCTGGATAAATGGCCTCCGGGGGCCGCATGCGGTCCCCAAGCTGTAGTTTGGGGACTCCTGCCCTACACTGTAACTGCATGTTTACTTGTCTGAGTTCCCTAGTTAGAAACCATACTTCTTGTAGGCAGGGAGTACAACTATTTTTCTCAATTGCCTTGCTTAATATCTAGCACATAACAGACACTCTACCAATACCTGTAATTCTATTACTCTATTCCAAAATACACACTCACACACACATACATAGATGATAGATGATAGATAGATAAATGACAGATAGATAGATTATAGATAGAAGTTAAAGTTTAATGGCTGAAGGTTTTATAACAAATTGTTTATTGTTTTTGTTGTTAATTTTTTTAAATTAACTGGCATGATTGAGATGGATCTGATTGACACTGGTATCTATATATCTGAGTCATCTCTTGAATATGCTAACTAGTTGTTTGTATGATTTTTTCCCATCACTACTTCCTACCTCAGTGAGCATTAATGATCTATTTATTCATCAAAATCAGAACTAATTTCCCCAAACGCATTCTATTATAAATTTGTGCAAGATTGTTTTTCCCAGAAGATAACTTCAAATGTCATTGAGCTTATTTAAAGATAGCTTAATATCACAAACTTTACCTTTAGACTTACTGTACAATCACTTGGACCTACTGACACAAAAAAATCAGGCTTTCAAATAGAGTCATAATTCTGCATTACCTCCTAAAATAACGTTTTTGTTCATATATTGATACTATAGACAAGTAAGTTTTTATATTAGATGTAGTATACTGTCAGTCATTTTTCTGGTTCACACTAGTTTTGTTTTTCACCTTTGTTCTGGGCTCTGGATGTGATAAAGCAGCTCTGTGCCTGGCTCCATGTCCTGCTTCATGGTGGAGGAATGTATCACATACTTTCCCTTTTACACACACAATTCAGTACTCCTATCTGTATATGAATGTATCATGATAATTTTCTTTTCTCTTTACAGCTAAGCCTTGGTGCTTCCTCAACCTAGGCTCATACTTTTAAGAGTTTCCTGCCAAGTGGAAGAAGGCAGAAAAGGACCATAAAGTTCTCATGTATTTTTTTTCTAGTTATGAACTAGTGATGTTTATTTTCTTCTAAATCACAGAGTATGATTGCTGTAAAACTTCTTCTATGGCCTATGTTTTCCTTTAAAACAATAAGAAATAACTTTAAATTGAAGTATATGAGCAGTATCAAGGAGTAAGTAACAATAAAAAAAGTGATATACTGGCCTTGACATCAGTGGTTTGTGGGTTCTAGTCTTTAAATATTCTGGCTTGTAATGTTTGTGATGTGGTGCATGTAAAGAGGTCACACCTAACGTACCCATCATCTATCAAAGCAGGGCTGTTGAACAACGAGCAGTCAGTGTATCTTGTATGTAAATATATACATAAGATGATAGCTAGGTAGTAAGGTAGCTAGCAAGGTAGGTAGCTAGAGAGATTTTTCTATAGCAACGTTATTTTCTATAGTTGAATGTCAAGGATCGATGCCAGAGAAATACTGGTATTTCTCAGAAATATTACTTCTAAACAATTATTTATAATTAGACAAACCAATAGTACTACTCTATAGAATAATTTTGTTTTCTTTTGTTTTTAATCAATGAGCATAGATCACCAGTTCATTCAGTTGGTGAGTCTTTCAGACAAGCATTAATATCAAACTTAATGCAGAATAATTTCTGTTTGAAGCATAGTGCTTACAAAAATCAATGCTCCAAGTCTGACATTCTGAGGGAAATTTTGTATCAAATGCATACAGTCAGTATTCTTCCATTTATATAAGACAACTGGTTTGTATAAAAATAAAATAGAAAATTTCATAAGTCAACTGTTTTATAATAATTTATTTTCTTTTCTTTTTTTTTTGTATTTTTCTGAAGTTGTAAATGGGGAGGCAGTCAGACAGACTCCTGCATGCACCCGACCAGGATCCACCCGGCATGCCCACCAAGGGGCAATGCTCTGCCCATCTGGGGCATTGTTCTATTGCAACCAGAGCCAGTCTAGTGCCTGAATCAGAGGCCATGGAGCTATCCTCAGCGCCCAGGACAACTTTGTTCCGATGGAGCCTCGGCTGCGGGAGGGGAAGAGAGAGACAGAGAGGAAGGAGAGGAGGAGGGGTGGAAAAGCAGATGGGCGCTTCTCCTGTGTGTCCTGGCTGGGAATCGAACCTGGAACTCCTGCACACCAGGCCGACGCTCTACCACTGAGCCAACCAGCCAGGGCTTAATAATCTCTATAAAAGTTCTTTTGTGACTTTCAGAAATAAGTATCACAAATCTAAAATAACTAAGTAACTGCAGACCAAGATAAATTTGTATTGTCCTTTTACTTTTTTACACTAGAAAAGAAAATATCTAGAATAATATGGCAAAATTTTCATTGAAATAATATTTTATAAAATGAAATACTGATCTAAAATAAAACAAATAGATGTATTTTTAGATATATATGTGTAAAAGATGGATATCTGATGTCTTCCTTGATTAAGCCACAGCTGGTGGACTTGACAAATGTAGTATATATAATTATAAAATGTGGGTTGTTGGAACTTATTCCTGTATATTATTGATAGGTTTCACATTTGGAGGCATATTGTTGTTTAAAGAACTGGTGAACAGATGTAAGTGGGAAGTGTCTCTTGTTTATGCCACATTGTTTGAGCTCTCTCATTTAAAGTATGTACATAGTAAGTCAACTGGCATTCTATTCTACCTACTGCTAGCTGGCAGTAATGTCTAAGAGGTAGTCAAAGTGGCATGTGCACATCTGCTAATTAGCCTGGTTCTCCAATAATAAACAAGTATTGTTAAATTTGTTTTAATCCTGAGAAATCAATCATCATTTTAGTTACCTAACCCAATGACAATTTTTTTTGAGTAGTTCAAGCAATTTACATAAATTGCCATATAATAAAGTTAGGTCCTTTATTATTTCCACTTTATAAATGAAAAATCTAAAACCTAGGTTGTAGGCCCTGGCCAGTTGGCTCAATGGGAGAGCATCAGCCCGACATGTGAAGTCCCCAGATTTGATTCCCAGCAAGGGCACACAGGAGAAGTGCCCATTTGTTTCTCCACCCTTCCCCTTCTCCTTTCTCTCTATCTCTCTCTTCTCCTCTCATAGCCAAGGTTCCATTGGAGCAAAGTTGGCCCAGGCACTGAAGATGGCTCCTTGGCCTCGCCTTAGGCTCTAGACTGGCTCCAGTTGTAATGGAGCACCCCAGATGGGCAAAACATCACCCCCTGGTGGGCTTTCTGGGTGGATCCTGGTTGGGTACATGCGGAAATCAGTCTCTCTGCCTCTCTACTTCTCAATTTAGAAAAATACAAAAATAAAATAAAATAAAGTCTAGGTTGTATAAATAAACAAACTCAAAGTCAGTGGCAGAGTCCAAAATTAAAAATTCTGTCTAAGCCCAAGAACTGTGCTCTTCAGATAATGATATTTTTCCAATGTTTTAATCTGAGTAGATAAAGTTTAAATAAATTCTGTGCTGACTACAGGAGATTCCGTGCAAGACAAGTTTGTTTATAATTTTATTTTCTACCAGTCTACATTAATAGATATCAAATCAATTAAGAAATATAGTAAGAAAAAAAATTAGAAATTTAAAAATAGTGTAGTGAACAAATGGATGAATGAAAGGAAGGATAGACAAATACATAGATGTAAAGATAAAAAATCATTCAAATTAACAAAAGTATAATTTAGCATATAAAAAAGTTCTTTACTATTTTTTAAGTAAGAATACTGTCATGTAGACACAGTTATCTAAAACAAAACGACTATCTTTTTTTTTAACTTTTATTAATTTTAATTTATTGCATTAGCATGGATTTAAATGTCTCACTCAATATAACACCCTCACCTCACACCCCTGTGTTCCACATTACACCTCCTTTGCTCCTCCTCCCCATTTCCCTCTGGAATCTATATATATTCCAGAGTACATATACATACACACACACACATACATATATAATTTTACTAATCCTTTCACCTTCTCTGATCCCATTCCTTATGCCCCTTCCTTCTGACAGATGTGCCTCTGCTCCCTGTAACACTGCCTCTGCCTTTATTTCATTCCTCCGATCACATTGTTCATTAGATTTCACATATAAGTGACATCATATGATATTTATCTTTCTCTTCCTGGCTTATTTCACTTAACATAATAATTTCCAAATCCATCCATGCCATTGTAAAACATAAGATTTTCTTCTTTTTCATGGCCCCATAGTATTCCATTGTGTATATGTGCCACTGCTTTTTAATCCACTTGTCCACTGACAGACACTTGGGCTGTTTCCAGATCTTGGCTATTGTAAACAATGCTGCAGTAAACATGGGGGTGCATATCTTCTTTTGAATCAGTGATTTGGTATTCTTAGGATCTATTCCTAAAATTAGGATAGGTGGATCAGAAGGCAGTTCCATTTTATATTTTTTGAGGAAACACCATACTGTTTTCCACATAGTTGCACAAGTCTGCACTTCCACCAGCAGTGCAGGAGGGTTCCTTTATCTCCACACCCTCGCCAGCACTTATTGTATGTTGATTTCTTAATGAGCACAATTATGACAGGTGGGAGGGTATCTCATTGTGGTTTTAATTTGTATTTTTCTGATGATTAGAAACATTGAACATTTTTTTCATGTGCCTATTGGCCATCTGTATGTCCTCTTTGGAGAAGAGTCTATTCAGTTCTTTTGCCCATTTTTAATTGAATTGTTTATTTTCCTGATGTTTTAGAAGTTCTTTGTAAATTTTGGTTATTAACACCTTATCAGACATATTGGTGAATATGTTCTCTCATTGTGTGGATTGTCTTTTGATTTTCTTCATGGTGTCTTTTGCTGTGCAAAAGCATTTTAGTTTGATATAGTCCCATTTGTTAATTTTGTCCTTTATTTAACTTGGAGATAAATTGGCAAAAATATTGCTATGAGAGATATCAGGGAGTTTACTGCCTATGTTTTCTTTCAAAATATTTATGGTTTTGCGACTTAAATTTAATTCTTTTATTAATTTTGAGTTTATTTTTGTGAATTGTGAAGTTGGTGGTCTAGTTTTACTTTTTTTGCATATACCTGTCCAATTTTCTAAATATCATTTATTAAAGAGACTCTTTTTACTCTATGTTTTTATCTACTTTGTCATATATCATTTGACCATAAAAACGTGGGTTTATTTCTGGGTTCTCTGTTCTGTTCCATTGATCGGTATGCCTGTTCTTATGCCAGTACCAAGCTGTTTTGATTACTATGGCCTCATAGTATAACTTGATATCAGGAAGTGTGATATCTCCCACTCTATTCTTTATTTTCAAGATTGCTGAGGCTATTGATGGTTTTTTATTTTTTGGTTGCATATGAATATTTGGAATGTTTGTTCTATAGCTTTGAAGTATGCTATTGGTATTTTAATACAAATTACATTAAATTTATAGATTGCTTTGGGTAGTATAGCATGAACACAGTTTATGCTTCCACTTGTTTGTATCATTCTTGATTTATTTTTTCAATGTCTTATAATTCTCTGAGTACATGTCTTATACCTCCTTGGTTAAATTTATTCCTAAGTACTTTATTTTTTATTTTTGCAATAGTGAAGGGGATTCTTTCCTAATTTTTTTTCAGACAGTTTATTTTTGGTGTATAAAAATGGCACTGATTACTGAATATTAATTTTATATCCTGCCACCTTGCCAAATTCATTTATCAGGTCTAGTGGTTTTTTTACTGAGTCATTAAGGTTTTCTGTGTACAGTATCATGTTATCAGCAAGTAATGATAGTTTTACTTCTTCTTTTCCAATTTCAATAGCTTTTATTTTTCATCTTCTCTGATTGCTGTAGCTGGGACTTCCAGAAATATGTTGAGTAAGAGTGGTGAAAGGCTGCAACCAGGGGATTGATTTTAATTTTTGCCCACTGAATGTAATGTTTGCTGTGGGTTTGTCATAGATGGACTTTATTATGTTGATGTATGTTTCCTGTATTACCACTTTGTTGAGAGTTTTGCTCATAAATGGGGGCTGGATTTTATCAAATGCATTTTTTTGCAACTATTGAAATACTCATGTGATTTTTATACTTTTTTTTGTTTATGTGATGAATCACATTGATTTATTTGTGAATATTGTACCAGGCTTGCTTCCTCAAAATAAATACCAGTTGATCATGATGTATGACTTTTTTAATGTATTGCTGGATTTAGTCTACTAATATTTTGTTGGAATTTTACCATCTATGTATATCAGGGATGCTGGCCTATAGTTTTCTTTCTTTGTAGTGTCTTTACCTGGCTTTGGAATGAGGATACTTGCCTCATAAAAGAAACTTGAAAGTCTTTCTTCCTCTTGAATTTCTTGAAATAGCTTGAGAAACATATGTATTAGTTCTCTTTGAATATTTGGTAAAATTCAGAATTCAGCTGTGAAGCCATCCAGTGTTTTGATAACTGTTCCAGTTTCATTTGTTGTAATCATTCTGTTTAGGTTTTCTTATTCTTCCAGATTGAGCTTTGGAAGATTGTATTTCTAGAAATTTATCTATTTCATCTAGGTTGTCTGATATTTTGGCATATAGATTTTCATAGTATTTTCTTACAATCCTTTGTATTTCTGTGGTGTCAGTTGTTACTTCTCCACATTCACTCTTAATTTCATTTATTTGAATTCTCTCTTCTTTTTTTTTTTTTTTTTTTGATGAGTCTTGTTAAAGGTTTCTCAGGCCCTGGCTGGTTGGCTCAGCGGTAGAGCATCGGCCTGGCATGCGGGGGACCTGGGTTTGATTCCTGGCCAGGGCACATAGGAGAAGCGCCCATTTGCTTCTCCACCCCCACCCCCTCCTTCCTCTCTGTCTCTCTCTTCCCCTCCCGCAGCCAAGGCTCCATTGGAGCAAAGATGGCCCGGGCGCTGGGGATGGCTCCTTGGCTTCTGCCCCAGGTGCTAGAGTGGCTCTGGGCACGGCAGAGCGATGCCCCGGAGGGGCAGAGCATCGCCCCCTGGTGGGCAGAGCGTCGCCCCTGGTGGGCGTGCCGGGTGGATCCCGGTCGGGTGCATGTGGGAGTCTGTCTGGCTGTCTCTCCCCGTTTCCAGCTTCAGAAAAAAAAAAAAAAAAAAAAAAAAAGGTTTCTCAATCTTGTTTACTGTTTCAAAGAGCCCACTCTGGGTTTCATTGAACTTTTGTATTTTTTTTTTTTAGCTTCCATGTCGTTTTTTTCTACTCTGATCTTTATTATTTTCTTTCTTCTACTTCCTCTGGGCTTTACTTGTTGTTCTTTTTCTAATTCTTTTAGATGCAGGGATAAGTTGTTTATTTGAGCTTTTTCTTCTTAAGGTATGTCTATAATGCTATGAACTTCTCTCTGAGGGCTGCTTTTGTTGTGTTCCATAAATTTTGAGTTGTTATGTTCATTTTCATTTGTTTCAAGGAAATTTTTTATTTCATCCTTGATCTCATTGTTAACCCATTCATTATTTAATAACATGCTCTTTAGCCTCTAAATGCTTGATTATTTTTCAGATTTCTAGTTTCAAGCCATTGTGATCACAGAAGATACTTAATATAATTTCAATCTCCTTAAATTTATTGAGACTTATTTTGTTTCCTAACATGTGATTTATCCTGGGGAATGTACCATGGACACTTGAAAAGAATGTATATTCTGCTTCTTTGGAGTGAAAGGTTCTGAAGGTATCAATTAAATCCAATTGATCAAGTGTGTCATTTATTAACACCACTCTGTGTTTGCTAATTTTCTGTCTGGAGGATCTATTCATTGATGTTAGTGGGGTATTAAAATCCCCTAATATGATGATATTGTTGTTAATCTCACCCTTTATATCCATCAAAATTTGTTTTATATATTTAGGTGCTTCTGTATTAGGCAGATAAATATTTACAATGGTTATATCCTACTGTTTAATTGCTCCCTTTATCATTATGTAGTGACCTTCTTTATCCCTTACTAAAGCCTTTGTTGTAAGGTCTATTTTGTCAGATATAAGTATTGCTACCCCAGCTTTTTTTATTTCCATTGCATGAAATACTTTTTTCTATCCTTTCACTTTCAATCTATGTGTATCATTTATTCTGAGGTCGGTCTTTTGTAGGTAGCATAAGAATGGGTCATGTTATTTTTTATCCATGCAGCTACCCTATGTCTTTTGATTAGAGCATTTATTCCATTTACATTTAAGGTTATTATTGATATATATTTACTTTTTCTACAATTATCAATCTACAATTCTCTTTTTCTCAATTTCTTTTTTCCTCTGCTCTTTTTACAGCAGGCCCTTGATATTTCTTGCAGGACTGGTTTGGTTTTAATGAATTACTTAAGTTATCTTTCTGTCTGGGAAGCTTTTTATTTGACCTGCAATTTTAAATAATTGCCTTGCTGGATAAAGAAGTCTTGGTTGTAGGTTCTTGTTTTGCATCACTTTGAATATTTCTTGCCAATCCATTTTGACCTCAAGTGTTTCTGTTGAAAAGTTGGATATCATCCTTATGGGACTCCTCTGTAGGTAATTAACTGCTTTTTTCTTGCAGCTTTTAGTATTCTTTTTTGTATCTTGACTGTGACATTTTAATTATGATGTGTCTTGCTGAAGGTCCCTTGAGTAACTCTTTAATGGGACTCTGTGCTTCTTGAACTTGAGTGACTTTTCTTTCCATCAGTTTATGGAAATTTTCAGCTATGATTTCTTCAGTTTCTCTATCCCTTGTTCATTCTCTTCTTCAGGAACTATTATGATGTGGATGTCATTTCTCTTCATGTCACAGAGGTCTCTTACAGTTTCCTTAGTCTTTCTGTTTTGCTGATCTACTTCAGTGCTTATGTTTATCTTGTTTTCTAAATTGCTGATTTGATTCTCTGCTTCATCCAGCCTGCTGTTGATTCCTTTTAGTGCAGTCTTCATTTCTGATATTGTATTTGGCATTTCTGACCTGTTCATTTCTATGATTTCAATGTTCTTTTTGATGCTTACTATCTCTTCATTTATTTATTATGTCCATCTATTGTTGCTCTATGATCCTTGAGCATCCTAAAAATCATTATTTAAAACTCTACATCTGATAGTTTGGTTACTTCCATTTCATTTTGTTCTTTTTCCGGGGGTTTCTCTTGTTGATCATTTGTGTTGCATTTTTGGTCTTCCCATTTTGTTTTTGTATTAAGTAGTGCTGTCTGACTTTGAAATCTATGTAGTGTCTTTATGAGGAAAATGGGCTTGGTGGTACTGACTTTCAGGCTACCTGTTTTCCTTGTTCTAAAAATTCTTCTTGATGGTAATATGTTTTCTCTTGTTGTATGTGAGTATTGAATGCAGTTGGTTTTTTTCACAGGTACGGTTATCCCTTCAGGATATTTGACTCTAAGGGTCAACTTTGATCATGTGTATTGTACACTGTGCAATGTCTGTCCTGTTGAGCACACAATGGTCCAGAGGCACATTACAGTCAGTAGAAGCACTGGGCACAGAAGAAAATATTTAGCCCCTTAAAAAAAAAACAAAGAGGAAAAATAAAACTATATGTTTATCATATTTTTAAAAAATAAAAAATATTATGTACTATTAATGATAAAATTCCACATATAAAACTAAAGTTAGTGTGATTAAAAAAAATGTAAAGTTGGGATTTTGCAGGGCCTTTCCAAAGTTGGGCACTGAGCTCATGCCCAGTGCCCCTGATGTTAAATACACTTCTGCAGTGGCCCTTCATCTATCATGGGGGCTAGGTTCCAGAAACCCCCGCAATAGGCAAAAATCTGCAAAGTAGCAACTATTTATTTATTTATTTATTTATATTCTAAGACTTAATAAACCCTCCCCACACTCTTATAAACCTTTTCAATTTTTAAGCTATAAAATGCTTATTTTACTATAAAATAATTAAAATAATACATATATAATAATACCTATATACTGCAAAATCCTGCGATATATGGAATAATCTGTGATACATAATTAGATATATATAATTTACTTGAAATGTTTTTTTCCATCCTTTTATCTTCAATGTATGTGCATCTTTTGTTTTAATGCGTGTCTCTTGTAGACAGCATATGTATGATTCCTGTTTTCTTATCCATGCAGGTACCCTATGTCTTCTGATTGGATCATTTAATCCATTTACATTTAAGGTTTATTGCCATTTTATTCTTTAAGGTTTATTGCTGTATTCTTCTTTTGCTATAGTCTTTTCCCACTTTGATCTGTTTATAACAGGCCCCTTAACATTTCCTGCAGCATTGGTTTGGTTGTAATGAATTCCTTAAGTTTTTTGGTTTTTTGTTTTGTTTTTTTTTGTCTGGGAAGCTTTTTATTTTTCTTTCAATTTTAATTGATAGCCTTGCTGGATAAAGTGGTCTTGGTTGTAGGTTCTTGTTCAGTATTACTTTTAATATTTCTTGCCATTCCCTTCTGGCCTCAAGTGTTTCTGTTGAGAAGTCGGATGTCATTCTTATGGGGCTCCTTTGTAGATGATAGCTTTTTATTCTCTAGCAGCTTTTAATATTTTCTCTTTATCACTTAGCTTTGGTATTTTAATTATGATGTGTCTTGGTGTAGGTTTCTCTTTAATGGAGTTCTCTGTGCTTCTTGAACTTGTGAGAGTTTCTCCTGCATTAATTGAGGGAAGTTTTCAGCTATGATATGATTGAACAAAATCTCTATTCCCTGTTCTTTCTCTTCTTCTTCAGGAACCCCTATGATACGGATTTTATTTCTCTTCATATTGTCATAGATCTCTCTAAGAGTTTCCTCAGACTTTTTGAATCTCTTTTCTTTTTTCTTCTCTGCTTTCTTCTCTTCATTCAACTTGTCCTCCAACTTGCTGATTCAATCCTCAGCTCTATTCATCCTGTTTTTAATTCCTTCCATTGTGGTCTTCATTTCTGATATTGTATTTGTCATCTTCAACTGATTCTTTTTTAATATTTCAATATCCTTTTTTATACTTGCTATTTCTTTATTTAGGTGTTTGTAATGACCATCCATTGTTGTTCTAAGATCCCTAAGTATCCTTACAATCATTATTTTGAACTCTGCATCCAGAAGTTTGGTTATTACCATATCACTCAGTTCATCTCCTGAAGGTTTGTCTTGTGAATTAATTTGGATTGTACTTCTTTGTCTTCTTATTATGTCTGTGTTTTAGGTGTTTTGTTTGTAGAGCTGGTTGAGTCTATGCTTGGTGTTGTCTGCCTCTAGTTTTCAGTTTTGTTATTTCTAGGTCTTCTTGGGTTGGCATCAGCTATTATTTGTAATCCACTTTTGGATTTGGGCCACTTTGAAGTCTTGATTTGATTATTTTTTTTAACAGGTGATAGTCTTGTTTACTGATCTCAGCAGGGGGCTTATTTGAAACTGTATCCAGGAATACAGTGGGTGTAATCTGGGACTCTGAAAGCCTCTCTACCAGATAATCTCTCTGGGTGCAGGGTGTTTTCTCAGCTTCAGTAGGGGGAGGTGTATCTCAGATCTCCATGGAGACCTGAGTTACTGCCCCTCCTCCCCACTTCTTGTTTTTAGCTGTGTCTTGTTGCACTGATTGGAACTGAAGAGATGTCTAGAGATCTGTGATCCGGAAGCACTTTAGTCTTGTGTTATGTGGAAGGATCAGTCCCTTCCCCAGCTATGGCCGCCTCCAGCACTGGATGAGTTAGCTTTTTAGGTCATCCTCTGCATTCCTCTGCCTCTCACTGTCTGTCTGTCTCTCTCTCTCTCCTTTTTCTTCTTGAAATACAAGCCGGTCCTTTCAACACACCTCGCTCCCTGGTCTCCAGGCAAGTGGCTGTGAGCAGTATTTTCTGCTCTTTTTCCTGGAGTGAGAGCCCCTCTAGGCTCTCAGCCTCACCCCCTCCTCTGTTTCCTGTTAACAGGGGAGATTCAGGTGCTCCCTCCCAGGTTTGTTGTGGCTTCTTCTTTGCTCTTTGGTTTTTGAGAGCTGTTCTTGTAGTCCAGAGTTGTTTTTTCACATTGATTGTTTCTAAATTGATTTGTATTCCAGTTTGGTGTTGAGAGCTGGAGTCTGTGCATCTGCCTACTCCACTGCCATCTTCTCCAATCCTAGATATATATAATTTAAAAATCTGTAATACAGTGAGACTGCAAAAATTGAATCATGATATGGCAAGGAACAATGTATTTATTCTCCACAGTGTCTGTTGCCTGCCAGACTCCTGCTTTGGATGCACTACTTATGTATTACCTGAGTCTAGGGTTGGCGCTATCTGCCACCTACTACTGGTTGTGTTGGAATAGGTCTCCCTGGGTTGACATCAGCTCTTTTTGCTGTTTGTACCTTCCCTTTATGTGCCTGTTTAGTGTGGCAGGATCAACCTTTGTATAAGGAATAACTTCCTCCTGCTTAGAGATGACAGCAGCTTCATAAAAACCCCAAGCTTGTAAGATTTGCCTTCACTTTTCAGCTCCTCCTCCTCCTCTTGCAGTTGCATGTTCTTCCCACAGAGTCTTCTGTAGAAAGATTGTAATGTGGACTTAGATTGACCTCACCCAATGAACCCCTCTACAGATTGCACACTTGGTGAGTTAGGGCAGCTGAGGTTGGAAATACAACATTAGTGGGACCTCCTACTTCAGGGTTCTCTTTGTTAGGAGCTCAGTATGGGGAATATAACCCCTACTCTAGAATCCAATCCCTCAGCCACTGATAGATACTTAAAATTTATTTCTCCCCAGCAAGGTGAGCAGCAGGTTTAGTTCAAGTAAGGCTGACAGACCCCTCTGCAGAAGTTCTTACAGTTGGTGAGACCCTGGTATCAGTGAGGAAGACTGAGAGAGTCCTCTGGGGCTGACTGTGCCCCCACCCAGAAGTTGGCTAAGCCCCTAAACCAGACCCAACAATTAGCTTACAGGGAACCATATATTAAATGTGTATGCTCCAAACCTTTCTCCCTTCCCCTGTGGAATCTAGCCCAGAAGTACAAGATATCCAGCACCCAGGCCACTGACTGAAGCTTAACACAATTCTATGTACTAGTCGCTGTGTCAGTGCTGATCACAGTGAACAGAACTCGCTTCAGCTGGGCCAGCTGTGAGGAGCCCTTTCTTAGGATATCACTCTTTCAAGGGTTGTTAGATCCTGAACTGATATTCTCCACAGCTTGCCACTGGATACCCTGGGCCTCCCTGGGAGGAACCCAGTGCAGACCAGTGGGAGACACTGCCCATGACTGGCCCTCAGCAACCTTTCTTGGAGCTATAAGCAATCCAGAGTTTGTGGCTAAGTGAAAAAAAATAAACAAATTGAATAAATAGTCCATTGTGTGTTTATATGTGTGTATGCCAGATTTGCCTGTGTATTGCAGATTGATATTAAGCTTTTACAGAAGATTCGAATCAGAAAAAGCTAAGAAATATATGATTTTACAAATTGGTGGAATATAAAACTGAGATTCATGAACATAGAAAAAAGTGAAATGATTCCCAAGGGGAGGGAGATTTGGGGCAGGATGTGGGAGAAGGGAGTAAATAGGGACAAAGTACTCTGCTAAGCCCAAGTACTCATGGAAATACCAAGCTGCATACCTATGCTGACTTTTACTTACTCTGGGCCTGGGGGGGAGGTCCACTTAAAAAACCATGGTTCCCTTAGTCTCACCTTCTGCAACTTCTGTCTGCTGGCTGCTTGTTGGACTTGGCCACTGAAAAAACCTCTGGTAGGGTCCAGAACCTGCTTTAATACAGGGATTAGAAAGGGTGGTGGATGTGGCTCTGTCCCTCAACCCCAGGTATCAGTCTGTCCAGAATTTTTTTGCATACCGCAATAAAGTGTGGCCCCAAGAGTCTGGTGAGTGTGGCTTCTGAGACTGAGAGATGTGGTCAGCCCACACATTTGACAGTTTCTACTAAATCTACCATGAAGCACAATTACCAGTCTTAGACTCAGGAGCATTTGGGGAAAAGCTTTATCTTCAACACCAGAAAACTGAGTCACTGACACTCCCCCTGCTTCCTAGCCTCTCAGAATGACCCAGTTTCCCTGACTGGGTTAGCAGAGACTCCCAAGGGTGTAGCAGTTGCTTTTCCCCAGGCTGATGCTTCTGAGAGGGAAAAGATGTTCAACCCAGGAAAGATGGTGACTGCAGTACTGGAAAATGACTGAACACAGGGGTTCTGGTGGCTGTCCTCCACTGTGTCTCTCCCTGGTCCTCCAACTTTACACTCTCCTCATGCAAATCTATTCCTCTCAGTTCTCCCTCCATTGGAGCCCTGGGTAAGTGACTGTGAACAAGATTTTCTGTGTGAGCCCTTTATGATGGAGCTTGCATCTCTGAGAGCTCTGTCTCTTTCTTACAGACAGAAACTCAGCTCTTTTCACCTTCAAATGTTGTGTGGGCACCTCTTCCAGGCTCTGGGGCTCTAAGTTGGGGCTCTTGACCTGGGGATGAGGACTCATACCTCTCAGGGCAACCCTCCCTGCAATAAGAGTCCTTCTGGACCCTCAGCCACCACTCACTCCTGGGAGTGAGACAGCCCTTTCTGTGTCTCTGCTCTTCTTATGAGTCTCAGTGTGGCTTCTTCTGTGATCCCTGGTTATAGACTCCTGTTTTTTAGTCCAAAGTTGGTTTTTCAAGATAATTATTCTTAAATTACTAAGTTGTAATCCAATTTGGTCCTGGGAGGTGGCAATTGAAATGTCTGCCTACTCTGTCACCATTTCATAATCCAAAAAAGACTCTATTTCTTCTTGAGATAAAATTCTTCTGCTTAAGGGTCTCACATCTAAATTGTAGCTACATCTAGGAAAGGTGGAAAATATTAAAGGAGACTTTTCTAACCAGCCATAACATAAGTCCAATATGGAAGAATAATTAGACAAACTTAAAATATTTTTATTGTTGACCGTAACCAAAAATTCAACCAGATATCTTTCCGGCAAAATGGAATTATTCAGAAACAACAAAGAATTGAAACTTGGAACATCCAATCATAATAGGCCATGTGCTAGTCCACTAAAACAAAGGAGAGAAACCTCTTTTATAGAAGGTAAGAGGAAATTGAGATATTAAAAACAGTTCTTCTACCTGTTGTACTTAATGTAAGACATGAGAGCTCCCCCTTCTCTCCTCCTAATTTTATTTTAAGTGAGGCTTCTGTTTACTAATTTTTTTCAATATACAAAATGAATAAATTCTGATGCAAAAGATAGCAGTGTTTAAGGATATATTCTGTTAATAGAGCAACTCAAACATAATAGTAACACTTTAAATCCTTCTAAGCTTTAAAATGATTTATTTTTTCATGACTAAGTTATTTGGGCATTCTTATTCTAAATAGAATACCTGCATTTATTTTCAACATTTCTCTCAAGGTTATTTAAATGCCTTTTTTTCTGTATTTTTAAATAAAATATAGGTGATGACACTATTTTATTCTTTGTTTGAATTTTCTTTTTAATTTTACTTAGAAAATTAAATTTAACAAGATGATATTAATCAATGTGAGTACATAGGTTTTAGGAAAAATTTTTGTAACATTTGACTGATTATGTTGTGTACCCATCACCCAAAGTCAAGTCCTTTTCTGTCACCATGTATTTGTCCCTATTTACTCCCTTCTCCCACATCCTGCCCCAAATCTCCCTCCCCTTGGGAATCATTTCACTTTATTCTATGTTCATGAATCTCAGTTTTATATTCCACCAATTTGTGAAATCATATATTTCTTAGCTTTTTCTGATTCGAATCTTCTGTAAAAGCTTAATATCAATCTGCAATACACAGGCAAATCTGGCATATACACATACAAACACACACTGGACTATTTATTCAATTTGTTTATTTTTTTTCACTTAAACTGACTCACAACTGTACACACACACACCCTTGAATGAGTGGCTTTCAAAAACATTATTTTTATTTGTATTTTTTGTATTGGTACTTGATTATTATGGCTTATGTTTTTATAGTTTTAAAAATTATATTTTAAAAGAAAAATAGTAGGCAATTCGGGCTAAAGATATATGGTTTGATTTACTTTGAATGATTTTTCTCATTTGAAATATGCACTTATTTCAAATTCTATTTTTATACTTGTTGGATGAGTTTGTTTAATTATTCTATAAATCTCCAGGGAAAAGTGGACACTATATACTCTATTTCTTAGATATATTTATAAGCATCATTAAGAAATGTAGAAATGTTTCTGAGTGAGTTGATATAAGGTCATATTTAAGTTATATATGAGTGAATCTTATACCAAATCAGTTTTAACCTCAAGTTACCATGTGAAAATTACAATTACCAAGTAAGACTTATACTGAAATACTCACTGATAGAGTTAGTGAAAACCAGCTCCTCTTACTTTAAAATCACCAAGATCAATAATATATGTCACTGTTACTCAGATTTACAGTTCACTGTTTTCACCTCACTATTTATTCATAGACACACACATAATACACACACAAATAAAGCCACGAGTTTATCAGGAATTAACTTATAAAAGCTATTACTTTAAAAGTAATAACTCATTTTGCTTATTACCAAAAGTGGTCCTTGGTTTGTTCGGTGTTCTACATTTCAAAGTTTTATTTAGGTTAATAGGGCAACTTTCTTTTGAAAAAGATTCAATATTCTGCTTAAAACACTGTACTATTTGAAATTGAAAATAAAATTAACTGGTTATATATAAAAGCTGGATTTGGAATCTTAACTATATACTATTTTACTTTTTTGTAATTTACTTCAATTATTAAAATAGATTAATTGGATTAATTAATTATAATTCCTACAAGTATTAGAATATGATGGTACCAATGGAAATGGAATACTTTCAAAGAGTCACAAGGAAAGCATTTGGGGAGATTCATGCATGGAAGTTTGTTGTAGTGTAGTGTTTACTGGGATAGAAATAGAGAATTGATCCCAGGTTCTTCGTGTTTCATCTCCCTTAGTCCTACTGTAGAAAAACTCCAGCCTTGTCTTCATCAGGCCCAGAAATAGGGCCAAGGTATAAACACTTTTTCACTTTACTTCTATCAATGCCTATCCCTGTCCTTATCTTGCTAGCTTAGTCTGATCTTGGCTATGCTTGGCTGGTGCTATGCCCACGTCCTTGTACAGCTATTATGGAGAAAGAATGGTTAGCACCTAAGACAAGTGAATATTACCAACACAGAAAGAGGGAACTCTGTTAGCTTATATTATCTTAGGTTTGAAAAAGCCATTTATTCAAACTAACCAATCAATTTCCCATTTTTTTGTGGGCTAAGGCTGGGACCTCCCTTAACCAATCCATTTCCTAGGGTTCTGTGTTCCTTATTCAATCTAATCCTTTTCCAAAGCTAGGTTCTGCCCCACTGGTGACTGTCTTATTTCTACTGCACAGTCTGAAAGTGGAAGCACTTCACCTTGCACCATTTTGACTTCTACTGGGCATGCATTCATCAGAGAAATTATCCTGCAGTTTTTATTTCTCCTAGGTAATGATCAGTAATAATTCTCTTTGCCCCCTTCTTGCTTGATTTGGGGATGAAATCCTTAAGGTATAAAATACAGAAGTCCCTTAGGGTTCTTATGTAGTTATGGCTTCCTAATGATGTAGGCTTATAATCTAGTTCAACTCCCCAGTTGATTATGCTTAATAATGTCTAATTCCCTTTGATGACTTCTTTTATTAGTATGTAAAGAATCAAGAATTTATTTTCAGATTTGTCACTTATTAGTTCTACATTTTGAGAGAATGTATTTATTCTCTTAATTCTTCCTTAGTAATTTAGCAATATTTCCTAGATGTGGTTGAATTTAAACACACTATTTGGAGCTTCCTTTAACAGTAAGTTCTAGTCTCAAACTAGAGGGAAAAAATTTAAATAAAAAAACAGCTTTATGTCAAAAGGATCTATTGCCATCTCAGAGCAAAAGTAGAAAACTGAAATGCTTATATTAGATATAAGAAACTAAAATGAGGCCCTGGTCAAGTGGCTCATTGAATAAAATGTTGTTCTGATGTACTGAGGTCAAGGGTTCAATCCCAAGTCACAGCATGTATGTAAAGCAATCACTGAGTACACGAATAAATGGAACAACTGAATGAAATGAGTTGGTTCTTCTCTTTCTCTATTTTCCTCTCTCTCTCTTTCTCTGTAAAAAATCAATAAAGAAATTAAAACAAAAATATTAAAATTAGGAAAGTTACAACGTTAAAAAACAATAGCTGAAGCATGACAATAAATGATAACTGTTATCCTTGTCATAGTTAGAGATGCTACAGGATGGTGGGCATTATAGATAATCAGAGAAAACACCCTGCCTAATCATGATGGAAGCCACCAAGTCTCATAACTGTTTATGAAGAATATCAGTAGATATTCAGGTGTTTCAAGGTATCAGAAATTAAAATGTTTGTATGAAATATTCAATATTTTATATCTTGTTAACTAATTGGATTATTTTAAAATGCAGTGGTGATTTTTTTAAGTCACACAAATACAAGATTCCAAGATGGTGATGGAGTAGGTAAACATTCTAACTGCCACTTCCAAAGACCAAATTAGGTTACAACTATATTTAAGAACAATCATCTTGAAAAACCAACTTTAAACTAAATGAAGAGGAGGTCATAAACAAGGAATAATAGAAGAAGCCACACTGAGACTAGTAAGAAGAGCAGAGACACAAAAAGGGTTGCCCCACTCCTAGGAGCCAACTGTGGCTCAGGATCCAGAGGGACTCTAAGTGCAGGGAGGTTTGCCCTGAGAAGTGCAGGTCTTAAGTCCCAGGCTGGGAGCACGAGCTTAGAGCACCAGATCCTAGAATTGGAGTCCACAAGGCATTTGATAGTGAAAGGAGGCAAAGTTCTGTCTGTGAGAAAGAGATGGGAGTTCTGAGAGATGCAAGCACACTCTTAAAGGGCCAATGCAAAAAATCTCATTCACAGCCACTTACCAGGGTTCCAGCAGAGGGAGGGCTGAGAAGACTAGAGTTGAATGAGGAGAGTGGGAAGTTGGTGGTCCAGGGAAAGACACTGTGAAGGATGGTCACCAAAACCCCTGTGCTGAGTCATTCTTCAATACTGCAGTTGCATCTTTCTAAGGTGCAGCCGTCCTCTCCACACATCATCAGCCTGGGGCAGTGGTCAGCAAACTCATTAGTCAACAGAGCCAAATATCAACAGTACAGCGATTGAAATTTCTTTTGAGAGTCAAATTTTTTTTAATTTAAACTATATAGGTAGGTACATTCCTTATTGAGGTAGTGCCTGCACATGGTATTTTGTGGAAGAGCCACATTCAAGGGGCCAAAGAGCCGCAGGTGGCTCATGAGCCACAGTTTGCCAACCAGGGGCCTGGGGAAAAGCATCTGTCCAGCCCTCATGTGTCTCTCTTGCCCCACCCTATAGAGATTAGGCTGTTCTGAGAAGTAAACCAGGAAGCAGGAGGTGCATCAGTGATTTAGTTTTCTGGCATTAAGATCAGAGTTTTTTCCCACACTCTCCTGAAAATATGACTGATGCTTCTGTCTCATGAGAGATTCAGTAGGAACTGTCTGGACTGTGGGCAGATCAAATCTCTGGGTTTCAGAGACCACATCCACTGAATTCTTATTGGCCACACCCTCCTGAATCCTGAGAAAACTCAGGACAGACTGATACCTGGGCCTAGGGTGGAAGCCACACCCACTAACTTTCTTAATCCTGGAGTTCCCCAGGGAGGGCCCAGGCTATAGACTCTACCAAATGATTTTTTCAGTGGCCAATCCCAACAAACAGCTAGCAGACAGGGGATGCAAAAGGTGAACCTCAAAGAATCTTGAGCCTTTTACTGATTGGCCTCCAAGCCCCATGTGAGTAAAAGCCAGACTGGCTGTGTGGCTTGGTGTTTCTCTGTGCATCTGGGCCCAGCAGAGGCAGTCACAAATTCTGGTTTGCTTGTAGCTCCATGAAAGCTGCTGAAAGCCAGTCTCAGGCAGTGTTCTACACAGGTTTGGACTGGGTTTCCTCCAGGAAGGTCCAGGGATGGCACATCCAGTGGCCACCTGTGGAAAGCACCAAAGAAAGACCCAGTGATCCTTGCTGGTGGTGTGTCCAAAGTGAGAATTTGTTAGACACCGGGCCCAGCTGAGGCGAATTTCACTTTCTGTGGTCATCACCAGCACAGCATCTTGTGAGTATATAGGACAGGATTATCCTGCCCTGCTGTTCTAGGTTCCACAGGAGGAAGGGAGAGAGATTTGATGGTTCAACATTCAAGGTGTTAGTTTCTGGAGCTTATTGTTGGGACCGGTCAAATGCTTAACCATTTTGGGGGGAGGTACAGTCAACCCCAGGGGACTTCTTTCTTGGTCTTTATCCCTGAGACCAGGATATCATCAGCTGGAAGAACTTCTATAGAGAAATTTGTCAGCCCTACCCAATCTGAACCTGATGCTCACCTCACTGGGGAGAAATAGAATTAGAATATCCAGCAGTGGCTTAGAGATTAGACTCTGAAGTAAGCCCTTTTTCCATGGAATGAGTTCCCAATCCAAAAGACCCCTGAATTTGGGGGTCTGACTAATGCTGTATTCCCAACCTCAATTTCCCTAACTCACCAAGCTTGTAGCCTGTAAAGGGGTTGGTAAGGGAAGGACTATCTGAGTCCATACTACAGCCTTTCTACAGAAGACTCTGTTGGAAGAACAGGCTGCAGCACGAGGAGGTGGAGCAGCTAAAAAGTGGAGGCAAATGAATGACACATAGGACCTTTTATGGAGTGTCTCCCACCTTTAAGTAGGAAGAAGCTGACCCCTTCCACACTACCCAGGCTCAGAAAATGCAGACACAAACAGAAAACAAAGGTGTAGCTCCAAACAGCTAGCCTAAGGTGGGTTACAAACAACTACTAAAGCCAAGCTATACCTGAATCCTACCTTCCATGAACCAGTGTAGCTAGTAATTATCCAGGTCCTGAATGAAAACTATGCAGAATAAAGAAATAAACTCAGAGAGAAAATGATGGGATCAGGAGGGCTCTTCACAGCCAATAACTCACAAGAGCAAGTCTCCACCCCCAAACTGCTTTATTTATAGGGCAGAGCAAAGGCATTAGCAAGTCAAAGAGATTTCTGATACAAAGTCACATTTCTAAGGCAACCCAAGAATTCTCCCAAGTGCAGAAAACCCTCCACCCTGCATAACTGAAATCAACCAACATCAGAACAAACAAAGGGTGAGAGGAAGGGCATGTAAATTACCTCTAGCAATTTAAGCAAGTGAGGTGGGGAGATGGGACAAGTAGAAACACTAAGCTTCACAGCTAACATGGAGGTGTGGGGAAAGAGCTTAACCTTTAGCTTATGCCTTAAACTGCAAGGACTTGCCAGCTTAAAGTCTCCCTCACCCACCCAAGAGAACCCAAGAAGACTAATGGTAGCAGACAGCACCAAGGCTAGACTCAGCTATCTACAAAAAACTCATGCCCAAAGCAGGAGTCCAGTGAGCACCAGACATGGCACAGCATCTAATACACATGATCAAGGTTGATCCAGACTGAAGAGAAAACCACACCCATTAAAAGTCCAACTGCATACAAGACTCCTATACATCAGGAACATAAATATAATGCTCAAAAAGCATTCCTAGAGCAAGAAACTCAGGTGGCCTGGTAGATAGTACCACTGAGTCTATCTTCCTCATAAAAATGCCACAACAAATTTTAAAGAGCAGAAATACCTAATACACAGGCAGAATAGGTAGATAAAGAAATATGACTCAAATTAATCAACAAAAGAAATCCCCAGAAAAAGAGCTAAATAAAATGGAAGTAATCAAACTATTCAGATGCAGAGTTTAAAATAATGGTTATTAGGGTGTTCAAGAATCTTAGAGTAGGAACAGATGATAAAATGAGAACTAAACAAAGAGATAGTAAGCACTGGAATGACAATGAAAACATAAAAAAGAACCAGTCAGGAATGATAAATGCAATATCTGAAATAAAGACTACACCAGAAGGAATCATCAACACACTGGATGAAATTGAAAATTGAATCAGCAATTTAGAGGACAAAATAAGCATAAGCACAAAAGCAGAGCAGCCAAAAGAAGAGTCTCAAAATTACTAAGATCACTCTTAGAGACTTCTGTGACAACAGAAAAAGAAATAACATTCACATCATAGAGGTTCCTGAAGGAGAAGAGAATGAACAAAGGATAGAAAACTTGTTCAAATAAGTCATAGCCAAAAACTTCCTTAAATTGATGAAGGAAAAAGTCACACCAGTTAAGAAAACACAGAAAGTCCTATTAAAGATAAACCCAAGGAGGCCCACACCAAGACACATCTTAATTAAAATGCCAAAATTAAAAGACAAAAAAAAGGATATTAAAAGCTGCAAGAGGCCTGACCTGTGGTGGCGCAGTGGATGGGGCGTCGACCTGGAAATGCTGAGGTCGCCAGTTCAAAACCCTGGGCTTGCCTGGTCAAGGCACATGTGGGAGTTGATGCCTCCAGCTCCTCCCCCCTTCTCTCTCTCTCTCTCTCCCTCTCTGTCTCTCTCTCTCTCCTCTCTAAAAATGAATAAATAAATTAAAAAAATTAAAAAAAAAATAAAAGGCCTTTAAAAAAAAAAAAGCTGCAAGAGGAAAACAATAAATTACCTACCATGGAGTCCATAAGGCTGACAGCTGACTTCTCAATAGAGACATTTTAGGCCATAAGGGATTGGCAAGAAATATTCAAAGTGATGCAAAATGAGAACCTGCAACTAAGACTACTCTATCCAGAAAAGCTATCATTCAAAATAGAAGGAGAAATAAAGAGTTTCTAAGATAAAAAGAATGAAGAGATTTATTACCACCAAACCAGAACTGCAATAAATGTTAAAGGGTCTGCTATAAAAAGAGTAAAAAAAAAAGAAAAAGAAAAAGTAAAAGAATACAAGAGAAAGAGGTCTATAGGTTTAAAGACTCAAATTGCAATAAATAAGTACATATCAATAATAACTTTAAATGTAAATGGATTAAATGTTCCAAGCAAAAGACATAACATAAAGCTGCTTCAAGGATAAGAAAACAAGACCTATACATATGCTGTCTATAAGAGACTATCTTAGAACAAAAAATACACATAGACTAAATGTGAAGAGATGGAAATAATATTTTATTCAAATGGAAATAAAAAAAAAACTGAAGTAACAAACTTATATCTGATGAAATAGCCTTTAAAACAAGGCTACAGTAAGGAACAAAGAAGGTCACTACATAATGATAAAGGGAGTAATCCAAAAAGAAGATATCACCATTGTATATATTTATGTACCCAAAATAAGAGCAAATAAATATATAAAACAGATTTTAATGGACATAAAAAAAACAAGATTAATAGAATACAATAATAATAGGGTTATAAAAAATATTTTATTTATTGATTTTACAGAGAAAGAATCGACAGGGTGAGGGAACAAGAAGTATAATTGCTTTATTTTACTTGTTCATTGCTTGCTTATTGCATGTGTTTTGTTTGCATGTGTTTTGACCAGGTAAGCCCAGGGTTTCAAACCAGTGACCTCACAGTTTCAGGTCAAGGCTTTATCCACTGTACCACCACAGGCCAGGCAATAGTTAGGAATTTAATACCCCATTAACATCAATGGATAGCTCCTCTAGACAGAAAATCAACAAAGAAACAGTGGCCTTAAATGACATATTAGATCAACTAGATTTAATTGATATCTTCAGAACATTATACCCAAAAGAAGAAGAATACACATTCTTTTCAAGTGCTCCCAATACATTTTCTAGGATAGATCACATATTGGGACACAAAAGAAGTCTCAAAAAATTTAATCAATTGAAATTACATTAAACATTTTTGCTAACCACAATGACATGAAACTATAAATCAACTACAATAGAAAAACTAAAAAAAAATATTTAGACACTTGGAGGTAAGTGGCATGTTATCAATGAACAAATAGGTTAACAATAAAATCAAGGAAGAAATAAAAAATTTCCTTGAAGCTATTGAAAATGAACTTAAAACAATCCAAAATCTATGAGAAACAGTAGAAGAACCTGAGAGGGAAGTTCATAGCATTACAGGCATACCTTAAGAAGCAAGAAAAAACTCAAATGTATAATCTAACCCTGCTCCTAAAAGAAATTAAAAAAAATAAAGCTCAGAGGAAGAATAAAGAAAATAATAAAGATTAAAAGGGAAATAAATGACATAGAAGTTACAGAAAAAAGAAAATCAATGAAACCATAAGCTGGTTCTTGAAAAGGTAAACAAGATCAACAAACCTTTAACCAGACCCACCAAAAATACAAAAGAGGAGGACACAAATAAATAAAATTAGAAAGAAAGAGGAGAAGTAAGACCACAGAAATACAAAGGATTTTAAGAAAATTATGTGACAATTTATATGCCAAAAATTAGGACAGCCTGGGGAAATGAATAAATTCCTAGAGACCTACAATCTTCCAGAACTAAATCCGGAAGAACCAGAAAACCTAAGCAGATTTATTACAACAAAGAGTATTAAAAATAGTTATCAAAAAAACCTCCCAGCAATCTAAAGTCCTGTACTGGGTGGCTTCACAGGCAAATTTTACCAAACATTCAAGGTAAAAGTAACTCCAACTCTTCTACACTATTCCAAAAAATTTAAGAGGAAGGAAAACTTTCAAGCTCAATTTACGAGACAAGGATTTTCCTAATTCCAAAACTTGGTAAAGACAGTACAAGGAAAACACATAGGCCCGTATCCCTGATAAACATAGATGCTAAAATTCTCAGCAAAATATTAACAAACCAGATCCAGTGATACATTAGAAGCATCATAGATTATAATCAAGATGGATTTATTCCAGAAACACAAGGCTGGTATAATATTCACAAATCAATAAATGTAATTAATCACATAAACAAAGTAAAGTATAAAAATCACTGATTATAGCAATAGATACAGAAAAAATATTCAATAAAATTCAGACTCCTTTATGATTAAAACTCTCAGCAAAGAGGGAATACAGGAAACACTACTCAATATAATAAAGGCTATATATGACAAACCAACAACCAAGATCACATTCAGTGGACAAAAATAAATAAGTCAGGTGTTTTCCCTTTTCACCACCCTTATTCAACATAGTTCTGGAAGTCATAGCCACAGAAATAAGATAAGAATTAGAACACATCAAAATTGGAAAAAAAAAGTAAAACTGTCATTATTTGCTGATGACATGATACTGTACATTGAAAACTCTAAATTCCAGTCATAAAGCTGCTAGACTTAATAAATAAATTTGGTAAAGTTGAAGGATATAAAATTAATATTCTGAAATCAGAAAGATTTCTATAAAACAATAATAAATTGTCAGAAAGAGAAATTAAGGGAATGATCCCCTTCACTATTGCAACAAGAAATAAATAAGTTACCTAGGAATAAATTTAATAAAGGAATTGAAAGATTTGTACTTGGAAAATTATAAGACTTTAAAAAAGAAATCAAGGAAGGTACAGACAAGTGGATGCATATACCATATTCATAGATATGAACATCATTAAATGTCCAGACTACCTAAAGCAATCTATAGATTCAATGCAATTCCTATTATAATATTAATGGCATACGTTACAGATCTAGAACAAATATTCCAAAAATTTATTTAGTACCAAAAAGAACCTGAATAGCCTCAGCAATCTTGAAATTGAAGAAGAAAATGGGAGGTATTACACTTCCTGATATCAAGTTATATTATAGGCCCTGGCCGGTTGGCTCAGTGGTAGAGCATCGGCCTGGCATGCAGGAGTCCCAGGTTCGATTCCCGGCCAGAGCACACAGGAGAAGCACCCATCTGCATCCCCACCCTTCCCCCTCTCCTTCCTCTCTGTCTTTCTCTTCCCCTCCTGCAGCCAAGGCTCCATTGGAACAAGGTTTGCCCGGGTGCTGAGGATGGCTTTGTGGCCTCTGCCTCAGGCGCTAGAATGGCTCTGATTATGGCAGAGCGACACCCCAGATGGGTAGAGCATCGCCCCCTGGTGGGTATGCCGGTGGATCCCGGTCGGGCTCATGCGGGAGTCTGTCTGACTGCCTCCCTGTTTCCAACTTCGAAAAAATACCAAAAAAAAAAAAAAAAGTTATTACAAAGCCATTGTAATTAAAACGACTTAGTACTAGCATAAGAAAAGGTATCCAGATCAATAGAATAAAACAAAGAACCCAAAAATGAACCCTTGCCTTTACAGTCAGTTAATATTTGAAAAAGGAGGCAGCAGTATACACTGGAATAAGGGAAGTACAATATCTTTAATAAATGGTGTTGGCAAAATTGAACAGATACATGCAAAAAAATGAAACAAGACTACCAACTTACACCCTTCACAAAAACAAACTCAAACTGGATAATAGTTTTAAATATAAGTCACAAAACCATAAAAATCTTGGATGAAAACAGGCAATAGACTCTGATATATCTCATAGCAATATTTTTGCTAATATATCTCCACAGGCAAGTGAAATAAAGGACAAAATAAACAAATGAGACTATATCAAACTAAAAAGCTTTTGCAGAGCGAAAGACACAATTAACAAATAAAAATACAACCCAGTGAATGGTAGAACATATTTGCTGATACGAGGTTAATAACCAAAATTTATAAAGAACATCTAAAACTCAACACCAGGAAAGTAAACAATCCCATTAAAAAATGGACATAGGACCTAAGTAAATACTTCTTTAAAGAGGACATACAAATGGCCAAGAAGCATATGAAAGAATATTCAATGTTACTAATTATCAGAGAAATGCAAATCAATACCACAATGAGATATCACATCACGCCTTCAAAAATGCCTTTCATTAACAAATAACAATTGCTGGCGAGGGTGTGGAGAGATATGAACCCTCCTGCACTGCTGGTGGGAATGCAGACTTGTACAGCTACTGTGGAAAACAGTATGGCATTTCCTCAAAAAATTATAAATGGAACTGCCTTATGACCCAATTTTCCCACTTCTAGGAATATATCCTAAAAATCCCAAAACACTAATTTAAAAGAAAATATGTTTATTGTAGCATTGTTTGTAAAAACCAAGATATGGAAACAAGCCAAGTGTCCATCAGTGTTTGTATAGATAAAACAGCAGTGGTACATATACACAATGGGATACTACACAGCTGTGAAAATAAATAAAATCTTACCTTTTGCAATGGTGTGGGTGGACCCAATGATTATTATGCTGAGTAAAATAAGCTAGGCAGAGAAGACAAAAATTATATAATTTCACTTACACGTGAAATCTAATGAACACAATAAACTGAGAAAAAAAATAGAAACTGAGGTATGGTCACAAGGAAAAAAATGCACAATTGTCAGAGGGAAGGAGGTGAAGGGAAGGGATCGAAGAAAATAATGAAATTAGCCAAATTATACATATTCATAACACATAGATACAGACAGTAGAGTAGCAAGTACCAGAAGGAAAGGAGGACTATAGGTGGGGGGGGCAAAGGGAGTAAAACAGAAATGTAGAGAGACTTTGTGTTGGGCAAATAAGTTTGTAAAATTTGTGTTATTTGATTTTGCTAACTTATTGTTAAAATTGTTCGCTGCTCACATGATGATGCTGCCACGTGATACTATTAACTACCTTCCTGCTTGGGAAGGGGCTTGGTTATGCTAATGTGTGCTGGAGGAGGAGTTGTCATGCCAAAAAGTTTTAAGAGTTGGAGGCCATATTTTTGCAGAGGCCACGTTGTTGCAGAGAAAAGTAACCAAGATGGCAGGGTGCTAAAGGAGAAGCCAGTTTGTGCAGAGATAAGAAGGGAGAAGCATGCAGAAGGGGAACAGAGGTGAGGGGTTTTGGGACCTCCATTGAGGAGCCTGGCGGGGGTCTTTGATTCTAGGAAAAACCAGGAAAGATTCTCCTGATTGTGGAACTGGAGAACTTGTGAGTGTGTTTTGCTTCCCAGTGTATTTTTTACTCACCAGCTGGTTGCAAGGCTAGAATGAAAGCTATGGCCCACCATTTCTTGGCTACATTGTTTCTCTACCATCTATCTGAATCTAGTGGGAACCTGCATGTGCCAAGTGGCAGCTGTGACCGCTGTGACTACTGGACATACACTTTGCATGGGGTATGAAAGCATGACGTAGGAAGTTGAGGGTTTTATATTGAGTGTGACACTTAAAACCATGTTGACACAATAAAGGAAAACTTTAGAAAAATAAAATTTAAAAAATAATAATAAAAACAAATACAGGATGGGATCAATGTAGATTTACAGTTGTTTGTATTGAAAATAATACAATAATTAATAAATAATAATGCAAGAATAAACTGTGTTTCTTGTACTCGCTTCTCTAACTCCACATTTCCTCACCCTGTATATATTAACCTAGAGACCACCAGTTTGTCATGAGGGGATTCCAAGTTTTGCCACCCCAAATACACTTTCTGGCATATTAATTTTAAGCTAGTTATTGAGAGAAGAAAAATTTCAGAAAAAACCTTTGACCCTCCCCCCTTACCTGCCTAAGGAAATTCAGATAGAAAAATCTGCTTAAAAGAGGGGACATTACATTAGCATTATAGTATGAACTAAATGTGAATGACAGCAAGAAATCAAGGAAAGCCTGTTTGTTGAACTTCCTGCTGTATCTCATTATTTATGGGTCGCCTAGCAAGAATTTGTTTATCACATATTTGCTGTTTTTCATGCACCTATAAATTGTCTAATTCCTTTCTGCTTAGAATCCCAGACTCTTGCCCATCTTCTCTTTTGTCCAAAATGGCATATAAACCTCAACTGCCCAATGTGTCTTCAGGTCTCATATCCTATGCATTCCCAAATGTATATTGATACAGGACGCAGTTAAACAGACATAAGCAGAGTAAGGAAAATTGGTCAGATACAGAAGTTCATGAGGACAGAAAGCTCTCATTGCCTAGCAATGGGCAAACATGATAAATGAGGACCTTGGCCCTGGGGTGATCTTTCCTCCCCTAGCATATGGTTTAGACTTTCTGACCTTTCTTATAACTGGCCATATGGTTCAGATCCTCCCCTGAACTTTCCTCCGCTACCGTGTCGCTAGTCATATGGTAGACCCCTGTAAAGGGGCCAGAAAATAGCTTCATATATCTCATCTTCTTAGCACATGCAGCCCAGCTGGCTAAACTTTTCTTCCTCAGTGACTTTCTAAATGAACTTTCATTTGTATTTGAGTCTTAGCTTTGAATTCTTTCTCATCCATAACCCAGGCATGGAGGTTGTTGAACGAAGATCCAGTAACATTCTGGTCATGTTTCACCACCAGCCCATCTAGTAGAGCACATTTTAGACATTTTCTTCTGTTAATTTGTCTCATATTAATTTGATTAGTAATTAGTCCAGCTATAAGAACTTTGAAAGTGGGAAGAAAAAAATTTTATACTCCAGTAATCATCTGTCAAAATCCAGCTTTCCATTTGATACTTGAATTTTCTTTCTCATGCCCAAACAAGTGAGTTTCTATGCCTTAAAAAGGTATAGACAAAATTATTATTAATTTTTTTGGCCAATGCCTCCATGTTTGTAAAATTTTCATCTTAAACATTTAAGTTATGTATTATATAGAACCACTGTTCTTACCATTGTTATATATCTGAGATCCTCTCAAAATGATACTGAAGAAAGTTAATGTTGGGCAGATAAAATATATTATGCTCACTTTGTTAAAGATGGCGCTGCCCACATGGAAGCCCGTCACCCAGGTGATATTAATGTGTGTTGGGGGTGGGCTGTGGGCAGGCAGGATCCTTGTAGCCTGGGGCTTTGTTTTAGGACTAAGCCTTTCCCACCCTTTCTGATGTGGGGTGGTGCAGTCTCATCATGCCTCAGATAAGTGACTTTGTATTAGAGATTTCTCTATTTTGTATATTGAATTAAAGGTTTTGATTTCTGCACTATAAAGTGGAACAGACCTGGAGCTTGCTCTCTTGGTTTCTGAGACTATCATTAGAGCAGAGAGCAGGGAAAGGCCACGTGGAGGAGAGGAGAGAGGCAGTCAAGATGGTGGAGTGCTAAAGGAAAAGCCAGTTTGTGCAGTGTTTGTACAGAGAGAAGGAAGGAGATGGGGAACAGAGGTGAATAAGTCTGGTAAGCTAGAAACCTTTGATTCTAGGACACTCGGATAAAGTTTCCTAGCTTTGTGAGCACTGAATGAGTGGGTTTTGGAGCCCAGTGTGTGTTTTTACTTGCCTGCCGGGTGCAAGCTAGAATTAAAGATGATGGCCCATCAGTTTTTGGCTCCATTGTTTCTTTACCATCTGTCTGAATCCAATGTGAACCTGCATGGGCCAGGCGGCTGTCATGGTGGCCCTGGCTACTGGCTTCACAGTGAATAATTTTTATGTTTTTATGTAGTGAAGTATTACATCCATTGCCCCAAAATACCTGACTTTTATTTATTTATTTATACACATTGTTGAATTTTCTCTACCATATTAATGTATCTACTCTGATATGGTAGCATCTTTCTATGCTCTGACAGTTTTAGAGCCAAAGAATAATGTAGAAGGGCTATTACTTTACCACAATGGCTATTAGTTAATCACATACTACAACCACTGTTTCCAGAAATATCTGACTATTCAGGTTAAGTTCTGCATGTATTATAAATTTTTTGAAATTTTCTGAAAATTTTATTTAATAAAAAATAAATAGAACACACAAAAATTATTATAAATATAGCATTAGCATTTTTAGAGGAGTGATCCTTTTCTTACTGCTTGATAAACTCATTCTGAGCCACAGTTTAGCTCTTCTCCCCTGAATAGAATAAACATTGTAAAGTGTTAGTAATTATTTCTTATGTCTATAACTCCATCCACAAAAAGCAACTTATTCCCAATTAATCTGAATGAACTGGATTTTGTTTTTTGTATCAGCTTTCTATACTTCTTCAAGGCCTTTGGTGCTTTGTATCATTTCTCTGAGGTTACATTATTATAGTCACCTTTTCTACTGTCCATTCTAAAAGCACTTACTGAAATCTGTAATCTCAGATTTGATATTGTTTCCTGTTATTAGACTTTTATTTTTTTTACCCAGGCTATTTAGATACTTATTTTCTATTAAACTGTCTGCTTTAGCATTTAACAGATGGATGATGTAAATTACTGAGGTTGTGAGATAAAATTTTGTGTGATAGATACCACTGTCTCTTAGAAAATTTCATTCTAACGACTGTCAAGCACAGTATAGTTCAAAGCAGTGCTAACAGCCTCTGTTCTAGGGGAATAGCTAACTGGATTTATAGTCCATGTTAATTTAAACAAGTTATTTAACCTTCTTCAGTTAGCTTTCTTATTTTATGAAGTGATAATAAAATCATATACATTCAAAATTACTATAAAGATTTAAAAATAAATTGTACCTATGATGCTCAGTATAATGTTTGACATATAAGTAACCTTTCCTATATTTTGGCCCTGTTGTTGTTGTTTTCATTATCAGCTTTCTACGTTACCTTGGGAAACTGGCTTAGCCCTTGTGGAAGTGCAATGTGCCACGTCTGTTCCCAAATTCGCACATAGGGTGTTCCCTCTTTTCTGGTTCCTATACCATAGATCCCACAAAGAGAAGGGAGGAGGATTTTGCAGTCATGTTCAATAGGTCCAGAATTAAAATGAAATTCCTTTATTTAGTGGTTTATGGCTTGATAGAGTTTGACATTTTGTTAAATTAAAAAATTAAACCTGCATACTCTCAAAATTTATATTATAAACATTTATTCAGGTAAAGTAAAAATTTATGCCATGGTCCAATTAAACTAAAAACTGTTATTAATAGAAATGTAATTTTATTACATAGTACAAAAATAATCCTAGAAAATGGATTGCAAGTGAGCCAAAACTGAGAAATGTCAAGCAAGAAAAATTTAAATTTGTGGTATTATGCTAAATGACAGGAGATCACGAGAACAAACATTGTTCCACTAGTGATTCTTCTCCTTGTTACAGTTTGCGACCCCTTCATTTCCCTTAGTTGCATTGTTAATAATATAGGTATAAAAGTACATGACCTGTGGTCTTCCCCTCCACTTTTAGAGATAAGTGAAAATCATCAGTGAAAACCATCTTTTCCTTCATTCTTTCCATCAGGGAAGCTGTCAACCACAACTGAGTGCTTGACAGGGCACCTTTTGGGCCATCTGATGTACTATATGGCTGACTCATTTTCACTTGTAACAACCGTTATTACCATGCTCCAAACTGCAAGCGTTAATTCTAGAGGCCTCATCAGTCACACTCTGCACTTGACAGTCTTTAGATGAAAATTCCCAAAGAGAAAACAGGTATCTGTCATGCAGAGTTTTATTTCACATCCTCCCTAACATTCTTCTTTCACGGTTGGTCAGTAATATAGGAGACATGCTGAGCTCAAGCTAATGGACTTTTTTTTTTTTTTTTCAAATGAATCGGCTGTGTTTTTCCTCTGTATTAAGTACTGAGCAGGTGGTGTTTTCTAATAATTTATGTTCAATTTTTCTCCTATTATAAAGGAGAGGGCTCAGAGTTGTGCATAGTGACATTTGTAGTTAAATGATGATGAATAAAAGATTGTTGCTTATGCTTTGTTAGGAAAGCATTTAATTTAGGACCGTGACAACAGAAGTAGGTGAATTGGGACTGAGCTTTGCCTTCAGTAAATCAGAAGCTGTTCAACATCATGAAGCAGTGTTTTCTCTTGGTTCTCATTAACTAGGTAAGAAATGATGAATTGAAACATTGCAGTCAGTAGAAACATTCATGACGCTATCTCCATATAATATAATCAAATAGTAATTGATAAACATTTAAGGGGGAGAACTCTGAAAAACATAGAAAGAATGACTGCAGCATCTATAATACAAGTTACAGTGTATCTACCAGTGGCACAAGATTTATGCCTAATCAAGATACTAAACTTTTCATCCAACGATATCAGTTTAAGACACCTTTTATGCTTCTTCTATTACATTTTCTTTATAATTAAAAAAAAACATGCTTAATAAGGGTTCTGTGTACACATTCACTATCTGCAAGAGGCCTTTTTTTTTTTCTTTCTATATCCTTTTCTTTTTTGTTCTGTTTTTTTCTTTTCTTTTAAATTCTGGAGTGTAAACACAGGCATCATTTTTAATTTGTCTCCTATTTGTGAATAGCAATGCAAAGAGAATAATGGAAAAGTTAAATAAGCAGATCTAAGAAACAATGAACAAATTTATGACAAAGGGATATGACTACCTGTCCTTTGGATTTTCTTTTAATTTCTCATATCCTCCCAAACTAAATGGACCATTTCAAATTTGGGGGGATAAAATTTTGGCTGAAAGGATGTTTGACAGTAAGATGGTCCCAGAGTCCAGTATATCCAAAGTAAGTAAGAGACTTTGAAAGCAACACAATCAATACAAGAGTTCAATACAGGACTCAGAAAAAAGTGATTCCAAGCTGGAACATTAGCACTGCTCATAAGGGATTAGGTTAGTCTTAAAGAGGAAGATGCCTTACAAAGCTAAACACAGTAAAGAATAAAATAGGTAACAACAAATGGTATATAATGATATATAATGGTATATTATGTGCTTGGTCAATTGTTTAGACGTGGTCCCTAAAAACTGTAGTAAACCAGAGCTTTTGTGTTTTTTGTTTTGTTTTGTTTTTGAGTTAGTGTCAATGTATTTAGAGAATGAGGCAACAGAGTAAAGAAAGTGAGGATGATTGAAAAATGTTTGAGAAGACAAAAATTGAATTTTGTTTGCTCAGTTATTCATGGATTTATTTATTCTTCAAAAGACTATGTATGTGTAAAGCCTAATATTAAAATGGAATATTAAAGCCTAATATTAAAATTGTCTATTAAAATGGACCTTGAATTAAAGCAGGTAAAAGATTTTGGTATCAATTTTGTTCCAGATGGTTATAATCAAGTTTCCCATCCTTTCCAAGACATTCTTTACTTCGAACACTCCAATAGTAATATTATGTACTTCATAGTTTTGTTGTAATGATGACCTGAGTGTCTGAACTATAGGTAATACTTAACTAGAATTAAGTATCATAATTTCTGTTATAGTTTAAGTGCTAGATAGTGAAAGGGAATTTAAATAGTTATGAAAAATTAGTAAGTATTAAATGGCTTGAAGTCATGAATTTTATTTTCTAAACAGTATTTTATATTACTATATGTAATATAGTTTTGATTAAACAGTATTTAAATATATTTATTCTTAAATGTCCACATATATAACTGTATTGATATATTTTGTACATCAAAATATACAAAAACAAAATTTTAAAAATAAAATAAAATGAGAGATATAGAAGGTACAAAAAATTCTGATTTTTTTTTTGCAGGAAATAAAGGTGTACAATTTCCCTATTACAGGCTATACATGGTAAATAAGATTTCCCAAAGACCAAATGTCTTATTCCTATCTTTTTGCTTCTTTTATAAATATTTTCTTTGTATTATATATTCAGATAACAATGGAAGGTGATAGAATTAGAGAAAAATGGGAAATTCATTGTAGTATGGGCAAGAGTTTATGAATAGAATTCTTAAAATGATTGGTTCCATTTACATACAGTATCTTATGTTTATCTCTAAAATTGTCAATGTCGTATTAAAAGTATTAATGAGATAAAGAGTCTACACTTCCAAAGCAAAGTTTATGTATCATACACTTAAGATTTGTGCAGTTTACTGAATGTAAATTTAGTCTCAGTAATGCAATGCTAAAATCTTTTATTAAGGTTATATATTATCTGTATCCATATTTCTTAAAATATGAGTGAGGTATTATCTTAGGTTTTCATAAAATAATATGCAAATTATTATAAGATTGTCTAAGAGATGATCTTCTTACTTCAAATTAAGATTTCCTTTTAATACTTATATATTATAATTGAGTCACTGATTTATAATTAAGTCATAACATTACACGTAAGTCTTTATCACAATCTATAATTTAAGTAATATTCACTTCATTTGAAATGAAAGTAAGGCAGTGATTTTACATGATTTGCCTGAAGCCACACAAGTATTAAGTGGTGTAATTGAGACTCTAATCCAGCTCTGCTTCTACGTATTATGTTCTTTTTTCTTTGACTTGATAACTTTAAGTTACTTGAAATAGTTACTTAATTAATTAGCTAATATGCTCTCTTAGTATATTGAAAGTCTCTAAATCATATAATGCTGTATTAGATGAAGCTGTGGTTCTGCCTTTTAATATTCATCTGAACTCGCCTACTCAGCTTCTTCTTGCAAAAGAAAATGATAATATCCCCCATTGTCAAGGCTATTGTATGGTTTAAATGAATTCAACTGTGGTTTAAGATTTTATCAAAACCCAGATAACACAAAAGATTATCAATTTTCAGAAGTCTGAATTTTTCATTTATCTTCTCATTTATTTTCATCTGTCTCTCCTCAGTGCTGTGGCTTCCCATTCAGCCTTCTCAGTGGTAGATTATTTCTCACTTGTAACTTCTTCACCAGTGCCTCAAGAAATGACAAATGTCCTCACTTGCTCTTTGCTCCTTCCAGAATTTTCTCACTTTCTTTGCCTCAAACTTCTCCACTTTGAAATCTCATGCCATTAGTTTTGTAGATACGATTCCTCATTCTTTGAACTCTGTCATTATTTATGGTCATTTGCAATTCTGCCACTATCATAATTTTTGTTTTCCATAAAATTAATTTTCTTAAATATTTGACTTAAAAATTTTAATACTCATGCCTGACAAGGTGGTGGCGCTGTGGACAGAGCATTGGACTGGGATGCAGAAGACCCAGGTTTGAGACCTGGAGATCACCAGCTTGAACACTGGCTCATCTGGTTTGAGCAGAGTTCACCAGCTTGGACCCAAGGTCATTGGCTTGAGCAAGGGGTTACTCAATCTGTTGTTATCCCATGGTCAAGGCACCTATGAGAAAGCAATCAGTGCAGAGAGACCTGAAGATGGCAGCAGAGTAGGCAATGCACAGACTCCCAGCTCACCAACCCTGAACTGGATTACAAACTAATTTATGAACAATCAGCATAAAAAACCAAATCTGGACTATAAGACCAGCTCTCAAAAACCAAGAAGCAAAGAAGAAGCCACATTGAGCCTGGTAGGGAGCGCTAAGGATTGATGAGTCTCTCCTGCTTACAGGAACAAAGGGGGTGTGAGGCTGAGAGCCCAGAAGGGCTCTCATTCCAAGGAAAAGAGTAGTAAATATTGCTCACAGCCACTTGCCTGGGGACCCGGGAATGAGGTGTGTTGAAAGGGCTGGCTTATCTTCCAAAAGGAAAGGGGGGAGAGAGAGACAGATGGTGACTGGCAGAGGAATGCATGGGAGGACCTGAAAAGCTAACTCATCCAGTGCTGGAGGTGGCCATAGCTGGGGGAGGGGTTGATCCTTCCACATAACACAAGACTAAAGTGCTTCCAGGTCATACATCTCCAGACATCTCTCCAGCTCCAGTTAGTGCAACAAGACACAGCTGAAAACAAGAAGTGGGGGGGAGGGGCAGTAACTCAGGTCTCCATGCAGATCTGAGATACACTTCCCCCTACTGAAGTGGAGAAAGCACCCTACCCCCAGAGAGAGGAACTGGCAGATCAGGCCTTCAGATTCTCAGGTTACACCCACTGCATTCCTGAATACAGTTTCAAATAAGCCCCCTGCTGAGATCAGTAAACAAGATTATAACTGAGAAGAAAACAAATAAATCAAGACTTCAAAGCAGCCCAAATCCAAAAGTGGATTACAAATAATAGCTGAAGCCAACCCAAGAAGACTTAGAAATAACACAACTGAAAATTAGAGGCAGACAACACCAAACCTAGACTCAACCAGCCCTACAAACAACACACCCAAACACACAGACAATGAGAAGGCAGTGAAGTGCAATATAAATGAAACCACAAGAGAAATCTCCAGAAAAGGAACTGAGTGATATGGAAATAACCAAACTGCCAGATGCAGAGTTTAGAATAGTGATTGTTAGGATGCTTAGGGATCTTAGAACAACAATGGATGGTCATTACCAACAGCTAAATAAAAAGATAGCAAGTATAAAAAAGGGCATTGAAATGTTAAAAAAGAATCAGTCAGAGGTTACAAATACAATATCAAAACTGAAGAACACAGTGGAAGGAATTAAAATCAGGATGGATGAAGCTGAGGATCAAATCAGCAAGTTGGAAGACAAGAGGAACAAAGGCACAAAAGCACAGTAGAAAAAAGAAAAGATACTCAAAAATTCTGAGGAAACTCTGAGAAAGGTTTGTGACAACATGAAGAGAAAGAACACCCATATCATCGGGGTTCCTGAAGAAGAAGAGAAAGAACAAGGGATAGAGACTTTATTCAATCAAATCATAGCTGAAAACTTCCCTAAATTGATGCAAGGAAGGGTCTCACAAGTTCAAGAAGCACAGAGAGTTCCATTAAAGAGAAACCCTATAAAACCTACACAAAGACACATCATAATTAAAATACCAAAGCTAAATGATAAAGAGACAATATTAAAAGCTGCTAGAGAAAAGAAGGCTATCACCTACAAAGGAGCCCCCATTAGGATGACATCTGACTTCTCAACAGAAACACTTGAGGCCAGGAGGGAATGGCAAGAAATATTCAAAGTAATGCAGAACAAGAGACTACAACCAAGACTACTTTATCTAGCAAGGCTAACATTTAATACTGAAGGACAAATAAAAGCTTCCCAGACAAAAAACAAAAACTCAAGAAATTCATTACAACTAAACCAAACGCTGCAGGAAATGTTAAGGGACTTGTTGTAAACAGATAAAAGTGGGAAGAGAATATACCAAAAGAGGAATACAGCTTTAAAGAATAAAATGGCAATAAACAAGTACATATCAATAATAACCATAAATGTAAATGGATTAAATGATCCAATCAAAAGACATAGGGTAGCTGCTTGGATGAGAAAACAGGACCCAAACATATGTTGTCTACAAGAGACACACCTTAAAACAAAAAGATGCATATAGATGAAAAAGGATGAATAAAAGATGTAAAAGGATAGAAAAAAAAACATTTCATGCAAATGGAAATGAAAAAAAAGCTGGGGTAGCAATACTTATATCAGACAAAATGGACTTTAAAACAAAGGAAGAGAGAAAGAAAGCCACTACATAATGATAAAGGGAGCAATCCAACAGGAAGATATAACCATCATAAATATCTACACACCTAATATAGAAGCACCTAAATATATAAAGCAGACTTTGATTGATATAAAGGGTGAGATCAACAGCAATACTCTAATAGTAGGAGATTTCAATACCCCACTAACATCACTAGATAGATCCTCAAGAAAGAAAATTAACAAAGAAACAGCAGACTTAAAGGACATACTAGATCAACTTGATTTAATAGATATCTTTAGAACCTTTTACCCTAAGGCAGCAGAATATATATTCTTTTCAAGTGCTCATGGCAAATTCTCTAAGATAGACCACATGTTAGGACACAAAATCAGTCTCAACAAATTTAAAAAGATTGAAATCATATCAAACATTTTCTTTGATCACAATGGCATGAAACTAGAAATCAACCACAACAGAAACACTCAAAAATACTCAAACACATGGAAACTATTGATAAATGGCATGTTATTAAATAACAAATGGATTAACAATAAAATCAAACAAGAAATAAAAAAATTTCTAGAAACAAATGATAATGAGCAAACAACAACTCAAAATTTTGGGGACACAGAAAAAGTAGTCCTGAGAGGGAAGTTCATAGCACTACTGGCATTCCTTAAGAAGCTTGAAAATAGCTCAAATAAACAACCTAACCCTTCATATAAAAGAACTAGAAAAAGAACAGCAAGTAAGGCCCAGAGGTAGTAGAAGGAAAGAAATAATAAAGATCAGAGCAGAAATAAGTGACATAGAAGCTAAAGAAACAATATGGAGAATCAATGAAACCAAGAGCTGATTCTTTGAAAGGGTAAACAAGATCAATGAACCTTTAACAAGACTCACCAGGAAAAAAAGAGAGAAGATTCAAATAAATTATTTAGAAATGAAAGTGGAGAAATAACAACTGACATAACATAAATACAAAATATTGTAAGAAAATACTATGAAGAACTGTATGCCAAAAAATTAAACAATCTAAGTGAAATGGACAAATTCCTTGAAACATATAATCTTCAAAAATCAATCTGGAAGAATCAGAAAACCTAAGCAGACTGACAGCCACAAATGAGATTGAAACAGTTATTATAAAGCTCCCAAAAAACAAAACTCCTGGGCCTGGTGGCTTCACTGGTGAATTCTACCAAATATTCAAAGAAGAACTAACTCCTATCCATCTCAAGCTATTTCAAAGAGTTCAAGAGGAAAGAACACTTCCAAGTTCCTTTTATGAGGCGAGCATAATTCTGATTCCAAAACAAGGCAAAGACAACACACACACACAAAAAATTATAGACCAATATCCCTGTTGAATTTAGATGCTAAAATCCTCAATAAAATATTAGCAAACCAAATCCAGCAATACATGAAAAAAATCATACATCATAATCAAGTGGGATTTATTCTGGGGAGACAAGGATGGTACAACATTCATAAATCAATCAATGTGATTCATAACATAAGCAAAAGGAAAGAGAAAAACCACATGATAATTTCAATAGATGCAGAAAAAGCATTTGATAAAATCCAGCATCCATTTATATTCAAAACTCTTAGCAAAGTGGGAATACAGGGAACATACCTCAACATGATAAAGGCCATCTATGACAAACCCACAGCCAACATCATAATTAATGGACAAAAATTAAAAGCAATTCCCCTAAATTCAGGAACAATGCAGGAGTGCCCCTTTCACCACTCTTATTCAACATAGTTCTGGAAGTCCTAGCTACAGCAATCAGATAAGAAGAAAAAATAAAATGCACCCAAATTGGAAAAGAAGTGAAACTATCATTATTTGCAGGTGATATGATACTGTATATAGAAAGCCCTAAAGTCTCAGTCAAAAAACTACTGGACCTGATATATGAATTCGGCAAGATGGCAGGATATAAAATTAATACACAGAAATCAGAGGCATTTTTATACACAAACAATGAACTGTCAGAAAGAGAAATTAAAGAAACAATCTCCTTCATTACTGCAACAAAAAAAATAAGGTACCTAGGAGTAAATTTAACCAAGGAGGATAAAGACTTGTACTCAGAAAATTATAAAACAATGATAAAAGAAATCAAGGAAGACACAAACAAGTGGAGGCATATACTGTGCTCATGGTTAGAAAGAATAAACATAATTAAAATGTCTGTATTACCCAAAGAAATTTATAAATTCAATGCAATACCAATTAAAATACCAATGACATACTTCAAAGATATAGAACACATATTCCAAAAATGTATATGGAACCAAAAAAGAACACGAATATCCTCAGCAATCTTGAAAAAGAAGAATAAATGTGGAAGATATCATACTCACTGATATCAAGTTATACTACAAGGCCATTGTACTCAAAACAGCTTTGTACTGGCATAGGAACAGACATGTAGATCAATGGAACAGAACAGAGAAAGCAGAAATAAACCCACATCTTTATGGACAATTGATATTTGACAAAGGAGGTAAGAGCATACAGTGGAGGAAAGACAGTCTCTTTAACAAATATTGTTGGAAAAACTAGTCAGCTACCTGCAAAAAAATGAAACTAGACCACCAATTTACACCATGCACAGAAATAAACTCAAAATGGATAAAGGACTTAAATGTAAATCGTGAAACCATAAGTATCCTAGAAGAAAAGTTAGGCAGTAAGCTCACCAACATCATTGCAGCAATATCTTTGCTGAATTATCTCCCCAGGCAAATGAAATAAGAGACAGGATAAACAAATGGGATTATATCAAACTAAAAATCTTTTTCACAACTAAAGACAATATGAACAGAATAAAAAGACAAACCACACAGTGGGAGAACATATTCAACAATATATCTGATAAGGGATTAATAACCAAAATTTATAAAGAACTTTTAAAACTCAACTCCAGGAAGATAAACAATCAAATCAAAAAATGGGCACAAGAAATGTATAGACACTTCTCCAAAGAGGACATACAGATGGCCAATAGACAAATGAAAAAATGTTCTACATCATTAATCATTAGAGAAATACAAATTAAAGCCACAATGAGATATCACCTCACACCAGTCAGAATGGCGTTCATTAACAAAAGAACACACGATAGGTGCTGGCAAGGATGTGGAGAAAAGGGAACCCTCCTGCACTGCTGGTGGGAATGCAGACTGGTGCAGCCACTGTGGAAAACACCATGGAGATTCCTCAAAAAATTAGAAATAGAACTGCCCTTTGACCCAGCCATCCCACTTATAGGAATATATCCCATGGACACCATATCACTAACTGAAAAAAATAAATGCACCCCCATGTTTATGGCAGCATTGTTCACAATAGCAAAGATCTGGAAACAGCCCAAGTGTCCATCAGTGGATGAGTGGATTAAAAAGCTTTGGTACATATATACAATGGAATACTATATAAGGTTATGAAAAAGAAGAAAATATTACCTTTTGCAACAATATGGAGGGACGTGGAAACTATTATGCTAAGTGAAATAAGCCAGGCTGAGAAAGAAAAATATCATATGACCTCACTCATTTGAGGAATCCAAGGAATAATGAGAACTGAGGAACTGAATTGAGACAGAGGAGGGATCAAAGGGACCAGAGGAGAAGAGGACAGAGGGAAAGGGGATGAGAGGATGGGATAAACCTGAAGGGAAGGGGGAAGGGGCTATAGGGATGGGGCCAAGGGAGATGTTGAGGGGGATGGGGGGAGGGGGATGCATTCAGGGTGACCCTAGAATCTATGTAAACACAAATAAAAAAATAAAATAAAAAAAAGAAACCAAAAAAATTAATAACTCTTTAAAATAAATATCTTAAAAATTCAATACCTAAAAAAAAGAGAAAGCAATCAACGAACAACTAAAAGTGTTACAACAAAAAATTGATGATTGATGCTTCTCATCTCTCTCCATTCCTGTCTGTCTGTCCCTGTCTATCCCTCTCTCTGACTCTCTCTCTCTCTCTGTCTCTGTAAAAAAAAAAAAAATTACTTGTGCCATTTTCAATACCTTAACCATTCAATTCCATAATCTCAGTTCAAACCACATCATTATTCATAATTAATTTTTTACCTAACTTCAAAGCCTCTTAACTGTCTGCACACTAACTATCACTCCAGTTTAATTCTTTCAGTACTACAACTCCAAAAATTTCTTGATTCACTCTGGATCTGCAATCTCATACAATTTATAATCCTCAGTCCAGTTTTGCTATATATACACCCCTTACTTCTTAGCCACTCTATTTTCAAAATATGTAAACAATTCACACTACCCTTATTGTCAACCCAGTCCAAGCTAACATCATGTCTCATCTGAAATTTTAAGTGTATCTTTCTCCTTTCTACATTTGCCCCCACCTTGCATCTATCCCTAATACATAAGTAAGAACATAATACAACACAACTGAGATCAGATTATGGTACCCATTTGATCATCCACTTTCAAGAATTTCTCATTTCACTCTGAGTAAACGACAGACTGATTGTTGTACTAGTTGATAAGGTCCTGACCATGCTCTCTATCAAATGTACCTTTCTGACCACATTGTCTGTTTCTCCCCCTTAATCTGTACCTGTCCACTGCTGGCCAGGCTTCCTCATGCTATTTTAACATGACAGGGTATTTCTCACAGCAGATTTTTTGAATGTGTTTTCTTTGACTGAAAAATACCTACTTCCAGATTCCCACCTTGACTTCTTTCTTAACTTTTTTTTTTCTTGTGGGAGAAATAGAGTTAGAGAAAGGGACTGATAGGGACAGACAGACAGGAAGGAAGAGAGATGAGAAACATCAATTCTTCGTTGCGGTTCCTTAGTTGTTCATTGATTGATTTCTCATATGTGCTTTGACCAGGAGGCTACAGCAGACCAAGTGACCCCTTGCTTGAGCCAGCAACCTTGGGCTCAAGCTGGTGAGCCTTGCTCAAACCAGATGAGCTCGCGTTCAAGCTGGCGACCTCAAGGTCTCGAACCTGGGTCCTCCACATTCCCTGACACTCTATCCACTGTGACACCGCCTGGTCAGGCCTGTCTTAACATTTTAAAATCTCTCTCTCTCTAATGCTACCTTCTTCCTTATACTTTCCTTAATTTCTCCAGTTTAAATTAAATCTTCCTCCTGGCATTCCCTATTTGCTTCTCCTGCTTTACTTTTATGCAGAAAATTTAGCACTTCTTAACATATTATGTGGTTTAATGATTTTTGGTATTATAGTTTACCTGCATCAAAGCTTTAAGCTGCACCTAACCAGGCGGTGGCGCAGTGGATAGAGCATTGAACTGGGATGCCGAGGACCCAAGTTCGAGACCCCAAGGTCGCCAGCTTGAGCGTGGGCTCATCTGGTTTGAGCAAAGCTCACCAGCTTGGACCCAAAGTCGCTGGCTCGAGCAAGGGGTCACTCAGTCTACTCTAGCCCAACGGTCAAGGCACATATGAGAAAGCAATCAATGAACAACTACAGTGTCACAAGAAAAAACTAATGGTTGATGCTTCTCATCTCTCTCCATTCCTGTCTGTCTGCTGTCTGTCCCTATCTATCCCTCTCTCTGACTCCCTCTCTGTCTCTGTTAAAAAAAAAAATCTGTAAAAAAACCAAACAAACAAAAAAACCAAAACAAAACAAAAACACTTTAAGCTACACCCTGAATGCATAGTTCAGTTGGTTAGAGCATTGTCTCAAAATGCAGAGGTTGCTGGTCCAGTCCCTTACCAGGGCACATACAGGAGCAGATCAATGTTCTTGTCTCTCTCTCTCTCTGTCTCTCTCCATTCCTCTCTCTCTAAAAATCAATAAAAATAAGAATGTATGCTGCATGAATGCAGGGATTTTTGTCATTAGTTCACTGTTGTATCCATAGTGCCTAAAACAGAATGTGCTATATCGAAAGCATCAAGTATAAGTGAAAGACTTTTAATCTTATTACTATTTAAGTTATTATTGTTCCATTGCTCAGCAACAGAGACATTTTATTTATTTATTTATTTGTTTGTTGGTTGGTTGGTTGATTATTGGTGTGTTTGTTTATTTGTTTGTTTATTTATTTATTGTATTTTTCTGAAGTCAGAAGCAGAGAAGCAGAGAGATAGACTCCCGCATGCGTCTGACCAGGATCCACCCAGCATGCCCAACAGGGGGTGATGTTCAGCCTATCTGGGGTGTAGCTCCATTGAAACTGGAGCCATTCTAGAGCCTGAGGCAGAGACCATGGATCCATCCTCAGTGCCCAGGCCAATGTTGCTCCAATGGAGCCTTGGTTGTGGGAGGGGAGGAGAGAGAGACAGAGAGAAGGAGAGATGAAGGGTGAAGAAGCAGATGGATGCTTCTCCTTTGTGCCCTGGCTGGGAATTGAACGTGGGACCTCCACACACCAGGCCAATGCTCTACTGCTGAGCTAGTTGGCCATGGCTGAGCCATTTTATTTTTTTAGGGTCCAAGGCTGAGGTCTTGGAGCATCCTCAGCACCCAAGGCCAACTTGCTTGAACAAATCAAGACATGACTGTGAGAGGGAAAGAGAGGGGGAAGAGAGAGTGAGAGAAAGAGGGAGATGAAAAGGCAGAGGGTTGCTTCCTCTGTGTGCCCTGACTGGAAATCAAACCTGGGGACATCCTCATGCTAGCTGATGTTTTACTCCTGAGCCAACTGGCCAGGGTTCACTTTTTATCTTTTATACTATATTTTTACTGCACCTTTTCCATATTTAGATATACAAATACTTACCATTGTGTTACTGTTGCCTACAGTATTCTTACAGTAATATATCATCATATACCATATAGCCTTAGTATATATACAGTAGACTATACTATCTCAGTTTGTGTAAGTACACTCCAAGATGTTTATACAATGATGATATGACCTAACAATGCATGTCAAAAGATCACCAATAACATTGGCTTGAGTAACACTTAGTTCACAAAATGGAAGAGAGAAACATGCTTCCTTTTCCTGAAACTCTGGGCAAAGGACATCTACCAGGATTGACTTAGCCTTGTTATTCCATGAACAAATAACAAACAGGGAAGAATAAGGTACTATTCTCAAAAATTCCCTAATTGTAACAGGAAGAATTAGATTGAGGATGTGCTCTCTTTTCATTCTTTTTGCCTTCTAAGCTCAATGCAATTTAGCTATATAGTGGAATATTTCTAGTTAGTCTATTGCAAGCAATAGCCATTACAAACATGATTTAATAAAGTTCATAGTAGTAGAAATCAAGAGAATAAAAGTAATTATCTGATTAAAATTGAGCAGGATAGACTCACTTTGCAAACAGTTTCACTGAATGCATGAATAATGATCAATTCCATTCTCAAGACTGAGAGATTTCACAAAATTGAATCCCCGCCTTGACAGAAATTCATCTCTGAGATTTGTATAGCTAGTCCTTAGTTCTGTAACTGACATTTCAAATGTAAGATGATTCATCAATTTCAAACCTTTCCTGAAATGCAATGCAAGATGAAAATTAACCTGGTATATATAATTAACACTCACAGGTTATAAATTCTGTAGGAGGTGTGTGCTCACTTTAAAAACTTGATTAAGACACAAATTTTCTTACCTTGGTAGTGCAAATGGAGTAGATAGTAATGTTTAAACAATTTTTGCATCAGATTCTTACAACTTAAAATGGTTTCCTATAACTTGATTTTGTAAAAATCTCTCCATTTTCTTTAGCTCAGGCTGCTCTAACAAAATACAATATATGGGATGGCTTAAACTATAAACATTTATTTCTCACAGATCTAGAGGCTGGAAACTTGGATATTATGCACCTGCAGATTCTGATCCTGTTGAAAATCCACTTTCTACCCGTGATGGCAAACCTTTTTTATAAAAACAGCCCACTTTTGCAGTGCTGGTTAACCTGGTCCCTCCTGCCCACTAGTGGGCGTTCCTGCTTTCAGGGTGGCGCCATTTGGTTGCTCTGCTGCCATTTGGTTGCTCTGCTACCACCCACCATGAAAACTGGAATGCCCACTAGTGGGCAGGAGGGACCAGGTTGACCAGCACTGCAAAAGTGGGCAGTTTTTATAAAAAGGTTCACCATCACAGTTAAATGGTTGCCACCTTTACTGTGTCTCCACGTGACAAAGAGAGTGCTAAGCCTGGTTTCTTTTCCTCTTTTTGTAAAAGCACTAATCACATCATTGGGAGTCCAACATTTATGAACTCATCCAAATCTAATTATCTCTTAAATTATATCTTAAAGACCCCAGCTCAAAATATAAATCACTTTGGGGGGTCAGGGCTTCAGTATCTGAATTTTCAGGAGTCACAAATCTTCAGGGCATACCAAAGCCTCATAAATTCAATAGGGCCTGGTGTCAGAGGGGATGATCCAAGCAAAATTTGTATGGAGATAAAATATAACCGAATAAACATAATATGAACTTTTTAGTATTGAAATGTTTAAAAATAAACCGTATGCTTGCCATAATCAACATTGATAATCAATAGTTTATGCACTTTAACATAGCCATGCTTTTGGTAATATTCCCAACCACTGGGTACTAAAATATAAATCAGTTAAAGAAGAAATTTATATAGAATCCAAAGTTACCCATCTTTGAGTGGAAAAATTCTGTCAGTATAGTTTGTCATTTCTTTCCATGTATAAACTCTCAATAGTGTACATTCATAAATATACTGAGGATTTAGATAAATTATGTCAAATCTTCAATTAAATGCAAGTGTGAATACTATGCAATATTATAGGTAATAGTCTGAATATTATGCTATACTAATTTTGAAAGGGCTTACATGTGCCATAAATATTTGGCTGAATTGAGTTAAAAAAAAACTAAGAAAACAAAGTTTAAAACCCTAAATCCTTGAAGAAGTTTAAACTTCTGTTATTATTTGAAAAAAACTTAAATATAATTCTGTTGACTATTAGAAGCTTATATATCAATAACAAAAATATATACAGTATATAGAACAGATATTCCCATACCTTCGAGAAATGAAACACTAAATCAAGTCATCTGTCTTTAAAGTGGTTATTTTAGTTTTAAAGTTTAATGCACATGCTTAAAAATTGTTTTAGCTGTCTATTTTAAAGTTTATTTGGTTTAGAAATTTAATATACAATTTTAGTTTTATTAGACTCTTTTCTTTTGTCACTTATTTTTTGCCAAACAATATTTTTATTCAAGGAGATAACCAAAAATAAATGCTGCTTCCTTTATGAATTATTAACTCATTTGAATTTATTTAAGGGCTACTGTTCAAAATGTAAGTTTGGAGTTAAAAAGCAGCAGGGAAGAAACTTGCTCTGTGTGTGTGTGTGTGTGTGTGTGTGTGTGTGTCACACACATACAGACACATAGGCAGCTTAAAACAGATGACAGCAGTTTTCTGCTAAATGGCCTTTTCAAAATTGGTACTATGTAGGCTCTTGTGCCAATATTGGATTTAGGTTTCTGACAGAGCATTTATATTTGACCTTTCACTTTCCTTTTTCATACTCTAGAATCAAGTCCTCCTATAAAAGAATATTTGCAGCAATGTTCTTGGGATGGGAAAAGGATTGGCCTAGAGAACAGATCACTATGATTATCTACTGCTAAGGCAATTTTATTTGATTTGTAAGTAGTGTTTAGTAAAGGATTTTGCTATCTAAAAAGTAACTTAATTTGATTAGTGTAAAGCAAAGTACGTGTTTTTGTTTCACTAAGCAAGAAGCAATACATATGGAAATATTCAGGTGGTTTGAAACTTATGTAGTATTTAATATTTCATTTTTATATAATATGTACTATATAATAATAAAATTATTATATTTATTATCTTTATGCTATTAGAATTTGATTTACCGATAGCAACATAGGCAGACACAACTCAGTTTCTAGACTACAGTAGCTCTTTTGTATAGTTTTTGACTAGCCACAATAAGGCACAAAAGATGAGGATCAGTAATCCCACAACATGAGTCTATATTGCAGAAATCGCTGTTTAGCAAAACAATGTTTAGGGAGATTGCATTTGAATCTATTAGAGAGTTAGTTCCCTGATGGCCAGGACAATAAGTATTTACTTAAGGTTTTTATTAATTTTTATAATCTTATGTGTTGCCAGTCAGGAAATTCTAAGTAATATATCAATATAAAGATGTCATCTTTAAAAATGAAATAGCCTGTTGTTTACCAACAAAATGAGTTTATTTCGGAATAACAGAATTACAATTGAGGACAAGCAAGCTATGACAAACCACAGGCAAGTCCAGAGAACAAAGGAGAGGGACTTCCTTTTATTAAGGAGAAGAAGGAGTTGGGAAAGATTTTAAATGAAAATCCATTAGAGGAGAGCAATAGTTCATGTTGGCCTAACTAGGTTGTTGCTGAGCAAAAAGAAAAGCTCCTTCCTCTTATAAGGGCAGTAAACTGAGTTTCTTCCTGTTGAAATCTATGATATATAGCCAGCAATGAGTGGTAGTGCACAAAAGCTCCCCTTCAGGTCTTCCTTATTTCATTTTAAATGAGATTTTTTTATTTCCCACAAGGGATACTTGCTTAAGAGCATGTTCTTTAAGAGTCAAAAATTTGCCTGACCTGTGGTGACGCAGTGGACTCTCAATTATACCCATCACCGTCCGGGAGGGAAGAAGGGCTGGAGTTGAATAAACTGCCAGTAGTCAATGATTTAATCAATTATGCTTATGTAATGAAGCTTCCATGATGATAATAATAATAATAATAATAATAATAAAATCTGAGTTCAGAGAGCTTCCGGGTTAACAACCTTGTGGAAACTCCATGTCCTTTCCCTATAAGTTTGCCTGAGTATCTCTTCCATCAGGCTGTTGTTGAGTTATACCCTTTTATAATAAGTTAGTAATACAATAAATAAAATGTTTCTCCGTGTTCTTTGAACCAATCTAGCAAATTAAACCCAAGGAGAAATTTCTGGGAAACTCTGGTTTATAGGTAGTTTGTCCAAAGTACAGGTAACCACAAGGACTTGCTAATGGTATCCTGAGCTGTAGAAGGTCACTGGAGCTTCCAACTTATAAGTGGAGCTGAGAAGTGCACCCAACAACCTGGAGTGGAAGTGGGGCTGAAGTTACAGAACTAAACCCTTAACATGTGAAACCTGATGTGGTCTCAGGGTCCATAGTGTCAGAAGTGAGTTAAATTCAGAGGCAGATTTAACGGCAGGTGTATCGGGCTTGTGCCTTGGGCCCCAAATTCTGAAGGGCCCACAAAACCCCAGCTTTCCACTTTTTTCTAATGTAAGGAGCCCAATATTTTCTTCTGTGCCCAGAGCCTCAACTGACCTTTATCTTCCTATAGTTAAATTATAATATCCACTGGTGTTGGAGCATTGCTTGTTGGTGTGGAGAAACCCATACTCACATTGAAATTCGTGACTAAAATCTAAAATAATTCCATATATATATATGACCAAGAAAAATTATGTTTTAGTCACCTTTTTTGCCTATCCTGATTACTTCGAAATTAGATTCATTATTTACCAACCTGAGTTGTAAATATTCCCTATTCTTAGCTTTTGCAATGAGAGAAAGAAATGATTCATAATATAGCGACTTAACAACAGTGTTTTGTATTGTTTTCATTTAATTAAAGTTGACTTTCTACTTTAAAAAAAGTTCACATTTTGGATTTTAATTTTTTTTGATTAAAAAAGGAGCTTAGATATTTGTTCTGCCAAATTTTTCTTAAAATAAGAAAGGCATATTTTATTTTCTTAATTTTATAGCCCTTGCTAGCTGCCTGACTGTGGGCAAAATCCTTAACTTATTTTATCTCATTTTAAATAACTATAAATTAAGTATGATAATTATAGTATATTCCTCATAAGATGTATGTAGATGAAATAAAATAACCCTTAAAAGAAAATGTTTTGCACATTTTCTGGATTATAGTAAGCAGTAAATATTAATTACTATTATTATTCTCTTCCGAGATCAGACAAGATCGGGTGCATTCAGGGTGGTATGGCCGTAGACTATTATTATTCTCTTAATATATGATATAATGAAATTTTCCTTATGATCTTTAGGAGAATTTCTACTGATATGAACATCATATATGAATATATCCAAAGAGCTATGTGTCTTTCTCTTACAGTCTGTGGATTACATAACTGAGTGGCTCTACTGTCTGCTAGAAATCTTAATTAGGTATAGTATATTCTCATAAACATATTTGTATTGTTCAATATTTAGCAGTAACAAACAGCCCCAGAATTTTGTAGTTTAATACAGAAAAGACATTTTTGTTACTTCCACAAAGTCTACTATAGGTTCAAAACACCCTCTAGGGAAGATAAAACTCATGTGTGGAGCTCAGTAGTCTAGGTGTCAGCATGGAACTGGCTCTTGCTAGTTAACAATGTCTACCACAATCCTGAAATTTTCATATTTCATGCTTTATTGTATATTTCTACAGTGGTTCCTTTTTCTTAATCATCAAATTTAATTTATAATATTTTGTTTTGTAATACAATTTATAAGTTATCTTAAATACTTTTAGAATAAGGTGGAGTAAAATTTAAATGTCTTTAGAAGAGATATATAACCATTTCACCACTATATCCACAGCTTCTGCACAATGGCTTTCAAAAATAAGTTAAATTTATCAAATCAGCATTAAAAATACTATAGACCCATTCATATAAGTATAACACTACTGACATAATCATGGAGAAAGTTTTGAACTGGTTTTACTATTTATTCTGTATTTTATTACTTTCTCGATGTTCTCTTCTTGTGACCAAAATTATATATTTTTTGAAACCACCAATTTAAAAGTTTTGTTCATTGCTATGGCTGTTTTTAAAAAGTTACTCCTTTGACCTGCACAAAGGTTAACTAAAATTTTGGTCATTTTTTTAAGTGAGAGGAGGGAAGATAGAGAGACTCCCACAAGCACCCCAACCGGGATCCACCCAACAGCCTCTGTCTGGGACCAATGCTCAAATTAACCAACTGATCCTCTGCACCTGGGACCAATGGGAAAACCAACTGAGCCACTGCCTGTGAGAAGGGAAGAGAGAGAGTAGGGGGAGAGGGAGGAAGAGAAGCAGATGGTCAATTCTCATGAGTATCTTGACTGGGGATTGAACCTGGGATGTCTGCATACAAGGCCAAGGCTCTTTCCACTGAGCCTACTGGTCAGGGCCAAGTCTTAGTCATCTTAATTTACTTAGTAAATTACCCTCAAATTTAAAAAGGGGAAGAAATAAATCATAACCTTAAGAATCAAGAATAATGATTAAATCTCTAATATGTAATATATTCTACCTCATTACAAATATTGATTGACTTATGACCTATGCAACTTATGACCATTTGACTTTACAACCACAATCTCTAGCCATGACTGCTCCGCATCTTGCAGTGCAAGCATTGCCCAGCTGGGCGTAGGACAGTGTGGACCAGCTTCCGGCAGCACTACCATCTCTGTGTGCACTATTTTAACTGTTATTCCAGACTCAGTATAGCAATTTGTTTTTGTCTTGGATATTTTTCATCAAACCCCTCCTAAGATGTCTACCAAGAGGAAATTGTCTTTGCAAATATTAAACCAGTTGTACTGGTAATGCAGTGTTTTACTTAAACCTGACGAACGTAAAAATAAGAAACAAAATGGTGTAGAGATGATACAAATGGCATAAAATGAACAAAGAAAATTATGATTATATAACAATAATGAAAGAAAATTATTATAAAATATGACAAATATTTTTATAACATTGTTTCACCAGTACTATATATATAGCTTACTCAACTTACGACCAAATCATGTTATGACTGGTCTGTTGGAACCAATTGTGGTCGTAAGTTGAGCACTAGCTGTATTTATTATATTTGAACTAGAGAGAAACTACAGCATAAATATTAATCACTAACAACAAATCAGAGTGGTTTGGTTTGTGAGTCTGATTAATTTACTGAGTTAAAACAAAAATTAAAATATTGTAGCTAATGTGAGTTAAAACCACTCTAAACTCTGATAAAAGCTGATATTTACATTTGTACTATGATTAGGAAGGTATATATTGTCTATTAGGACTAAACATTTCTGGTATCTAAAGAAAATAAAGCAGAAATCAATTAGGTTTTGTTGTAAATGTATATTAGAACAGCTAAAAAAAAGACTTAATTGCAAATACACAGACAATGCAAATATATCTTAAGATATAATATTTGTTTCATTAAGTTTCCCATTTTATTTGTGACAACACTTGCAGAAGAAATGTTCTTCAAAGAGTAGATCTAAGCTAATTGCAAGGAATTATTAAATGAAATCACATTCATGATATCAAGTGCCATAGCACAACTTACATATCATAAATAACACCCTGTCAGGCAGCAACGGTAGGGGGAAGGATTAATAAGACAAAATGCTGAATTTGATCTTTTCTTCATTAGATTTACTAATAAGTTCCATATTTCCTCATGTATAAGATGTACCCTTTTCCAAAAAATTTGGGGCCTAAAAACTGGGTGCGTCTTATACAGTGGTTGTCGATTTTTTTATTTGCATTTTCCTCTTTTTTGTACTTGTTCTCTTTCCACTCATTGTTTCATATTTGTTACCAGTGTATTATAGTAGGTTATGTTTTGCCACATTATGCCCAGAAATGGCTCAGAAAAGATTTTTGTATAGTGCTGAATTCAAGTTAAAACGATCCAGTTTGCAAAAGTAAATGGAAATTGTACTGCTGAACATAAATTTGGTCCTCCTTCAACTGAGAAATCAATCTAAGAGTGGCTATGGGAAGAAGAAAACTTACTAAAAATGCCATGACAGAAGAAAGCAATGAGAGGCAAGTCGGCAAAATGGCTTGATTTAGAGAGGAAATTGAAGATATTAATTGCAGATCAAAGGGCAATTGGCATTCCTGTGTCCACAAAGATGGTTCAGCATGAGACAAGAAGAATCACTGATGAAAAAGAAGTTACTGATTTCATAGGGGGACACAATTGATGCTTCAGGTTTATGAAATGAAATGGACTAAGCATGTGTACATGTACCAGAATTGCCCAAAAGATGCTTGAAAACTATGAGCAGAAGGTCCTTTGTCATTCAATGTCAGAAGACACATCAGTTTAAGTTGGGATAGATTGAAAATATAGATGAAGTCCTCTTTCAATTTTATGTCTCAAGTAATAGAACCATTGAGAAGAAGGGGGAGAAAACTGTAACTGTGGAAACAAGTGGACATGAAAAGAGCTATTACAGTTATTCTAGCTTGGTGTGCCAATGGAACCAAGCTGCCACCTATGCTAATTTTCAAATGCAAAACAATGCCAAAAGGAGACATTCTTTGAAGAATGATTGTCCACATTCATGACAAGGGTTGGATGGATCAAGATGGGATGAAGATCTGGTTTGAGAAAGTTTGGAGAAAGAGACCAGTTGGGCTCTTATGCAAACCACCCTATTGGTGCTTGATCAGTTCAGGGCACACATAACAAAAAACACAAAGAAGATGGCTTCAGAGGAAAAACATAAAACATGTCATCATACCTGGAGGCTTGACATCCCAGTGCCAACCACTTGATGTCAGCATTAACAAACCTTTCAAAGCTGCCATGCTAGACTCATGGAACCAAGAGACACTCATGAAACAGGACAATTTGACACAGCAGAAAAAGTAAAGAAACCAACTATAGGAGAAGTTTGTACCTGTATGAAAATATCCTGGGATAATATTGATTGAGATTGTTGTCAAGTCATTTAAGAAGTGTGGCATTTCAAATGCCATAGATGGACCTGAGGACATGGCAATATATGAAGACAGTGATTTGTCATCAGACACAGATGAGGACAAGCTAATGGATGGGATGGGAGTTTTGACAGTGATGAGAAGCTGTATAATATTTTTGATGAATAAAACAAGTTCAATAACTTTATGTAATATATATTTTTTAAACTTTAAACCCCAAAGTTAAGGTCTGTCTTATACATGGGGAAATACAGTAGTTGGAATATGGAATGGCTTGAAAGACTAACTTCAACGTTGGAAACTCATTTGCAGAAATCTTTTTCTTCTACTTAGTGTCAATAATATATGACATTTCCATCAGAAAAAGGGTTGATGTCTTTTTTATTTTTTTATGCCAACTTAATTTACCCTAGCCTGACCAGGCAGTAGCATAGTGTAAAGAGCATCAGCCTGGGATGCTGAGGACCCAGGATCAAAACTCCAAGGTTGGTGGCTTAAGCACAGACTCACCATCTTGAGCAAAGGGTCACTGGCTTGATCATGGGATCACAGACATGACCACATGGTTGCTGGTTTGAGCCCAAGGTCGCTGGCTTATACAAGGGGTCACTGGCTTGTCTGGAGCCCTCTGGTCAAGGCACATATGAGAAAGCAATCAATGAACAACTAAGGTGCCACAACTATCAGTTGATGCTTCTCATCTCTCTTCCTGTCTCTCTGTCCCTGTCTGTCTGTTTCTCTCTCTTGCTAAAAAAATAAAATAAAATAATTACTTTAATATCTAGAGAAAAACAACCTTTTATCTTTCTGAAAATTGATATTGTCAGTGTTACTTATTTTTGTTAATTTTTTAAAAATTCTTTTCCACCAAAACAGAGAAAGGAAGGGAGGGGAGAGAAAGAGAGGAATGAGGGGAAGGAAGAAGAGGGAAAGAGAGAGGGATGGGAGGAAAGATGAGAAGGATCAACTCACTGTTCCACTTATTTGTTCCATTTAGTTGTGCACTCATTAATTGCTTCTCATATGTGCCCTGACTTGGAATGTAACCTGTAACTTTGGTGTACTTGGACAATGTTTTATACACTGAGCCACCTATCCAAGGCTATTTCTATTAATTTTTTTCTTTTTCTGGCAGAGATAGAGAAAGAGACAGAGAGAGGGACAGATAGAGACAGACAGGAAGGGAGAGAGATGAGAAGCATCAATTCTTTGTTGCACCACCTTAGTAGTTCATTAATTGCTTTTTCATATGTGCCTTGACCAGGGGGGTGACAGCAGAGTGAGTGACCACTTGCTCAAGCCAGCGACCTTGGACTTCAAGCCAGTGATCATTTTGCTCAAGGCTATGACCATGGGGTCATATATATGATCCCAAGCTCAAGCCAGTGACTCTGCACTCAAACTGGTAAGCCTCACACTCAAGCTGGATGAGACCATGATCAAGTTGGGGATGTAGGGGTTTCAAATCTAGGTCCTCTGTGTTCTAGTCTGATGCTATATCCACAGCGCCACCACCTAGTCAAACTATTTCTGTTAATTTCTAAAATTACCTTTTTTCCCCAACAAAGCATTTAGAGATTGTTCTACTGTATCTTTTTTATTTTTAAAATCTTAAAAAATTTTATTAATTTTAAAAAAAACATTGATTTATTGTTCCACTTATTTATGCATTCATTAGATTTTTATTTATTTAAATCTTATAAATTTCAATTGAATTTTTAAAAGAATCTTGTAAGTCATTCTGTTAGAATTCTTTAAAAAGAGTATCATCAGAGCATATATAATTTTTTTTAGCTTTTCTTTTTTTTAATTTTTTTTAAATTTTATTTATTCATTTTTTTTAGAGAGGAGAGAGAGAGAGAGAGAGAGGAGGAGCTGGAAGCATCAACTCCCATATGTGCCTTGACCAGGCAAGCCCAGGGTTTCGAACCGGCAACCTCAGCATTTCCAGGTCAACGTTTTATCCACTGCGCCACCACAGGTCAGGCTTAGAGCATATATTAAATTGATTGATTTTTGTATACGGTTTGTTTTACTACATTTTAAGTATATTTAACTGACATTTAATATTATTAGACAATTTTCAAAACACTTTTTCTACTTGATTTATTTCATGTAATCAACAGATAAATATTGAGAATCTACTGTGTGCAAGACACTGTGCTAGACAATGGTGACATATAATGGGAACTAGTGTCATGTTCTCCTGTTTCCTTGGATTTTATAGTCTGGCTAAAAACTGTGAAGGAAAGGTAATAAAGTATTAGAGTATTTGAGATATATATATAAGAAAAGGGCTTTTTAAATTTTTATTTAGGCTGTTCTGAAGGAAGACATTTTAGGAGGTGACACGGGTTTCAATTAAATTTGTAGGAGGAGTTAACTAGGTAATTGAGGGGGCAAGGTGACTTTCTACAGGTGGGACACATTATGCAAGGTGTTTGGGAAAGGACAGAGTGCATTCTCAAAACCAGAGGGGAGCATGAGAGGCTGGACTGAAGAGAACCGAAGACACTGACAGGAGAGGTTCAATTTCCAACCAGGAATTTGGAGATTTTTAAATAAAACAAAGCAAAACACATCAAAATAGAATCTCAAACAAATATTGAATGGATTTGTGAAGGAAACTGATATTGTAAGATTTATGTTTTGAAATGGTCTTGGTTTCTCAAGTGTTTCATTGGAGAGGGGAAAAGAAGATGTAATGTCTGGAGGTTATACAGTAATTCAGGTAAGATAATAGTAGTTTGTATCAGATTAATGCTGATATAGTTTTCTTTTTTTTTTTTTTTTGTATTTTTCTGAAGCTGGAAACGGGGAGAGACAGTCAGACAGACTCCCGCATGCACCCGACCGGGATCCACCCGGCACACCCACCAGGGGCGACGCTCTGCCCACCAGGGGGTGTCACTCTGCCGCGACCAGAGCCCCTCTAGCACCTGGGGCAGAGGCCAAGGAGCCATCCCCAGTGCCCGGGCCATCTTTGCTCCAATGGAGCCTCGGCTGCGGGAGGGGAAGAGATAGACAGAGAGGAAGGAGGGGGGGGTGGAGAAGCAAATGGGTGCTTCTCCTATGTGCCCTGGCCGGGAATCGAACCCGGGTCCCCCGCATGCCAGGCCGACGCTCTACCGCTGAGCCAACCGGCCAGGGCCTGATCTAGTTTTCAAATAAAATCTTAGTATTTTTTTTCAAATGGACTTGTGTTAATTTTAATTTTGAAAATAGTATTGCGGAGGAAACCTCTGTGTTAGGTTTGCTTGCTGGTTTAGTGGATGAAAGCACTCTGCCTGACTAGTGCGTGAGCACATGGCAACACCACATGCTTATACTCTATGTAAAGCTATGGGTGCTTTTCCTTGGGGATGATTCTCACAGACTGCTCTCCTGTCACTGTGAAGTGTGCTTTCCCTGATCCCTTGCCCTTCACTGTGAAAAGCAGGTTTTTCTTTGTTTATTCACTCACCTGTTTTTGGCAAGCCTCCAATACACAAGTAATGGCCCAATGCTTTCCAACTCCACAGTTCTTCTGTCTGCTTGAATTTAATGTGAACCTGCCTGGCCATGGCAATCAGCATTACATATGGCATAGGGGGTAGGATTCGAAGTATATTGGTGTGGAGCCACCAACACCCTTGAAGAGCAGATTAGAGGAGTAGTTATTGCTATCCAGTGTATGGTTCCTCTTGGCTGTCCTTTTAGGGGCCATGGGCTGGACAGTTTTTACAGCCCTGTGAGAAGAAATTGAGTGTCAGTCACGGGGTGAACTGGAACAAGCTCTAAAGAAGAAGGCTGACTGGGTGTGAGAGCTGCAGTGTAAGGTGCAGGCTGAGCACCAATAGTGCCTGGAATTAGAACAGTCTCTGGAGAAGGAATTACAGGTTTATGAGCTGCAATTGCTCTGGAAGCTGAACATTGTCAGCAACAGCTATTGGAGAATCAACTGCAGGTTCAAGAGCTCAAGTCTCAGCTTCAGACCAAGAGCCAGCAGCCACAGGAGCCCAGATGGTAGCCAAAAAGGGCACAGCATCCATGCCAGCAGAGTGGCTATGAGTCAGCAGAAGCAGGCATTTCCAACTTCTCCTTTTCTGAGGAGAAGGTTGTGCCAGAAACTGCCATCTGTGGAGTCAGAGCCCAGCTGGTGGTCACCCAGAACATAAAAACCCAGCAGCCAAGAGCACCTCAGGGGAATGCACAACCCCCTCCATAGGTAGTAGAGCAATCTGGGGTCTGGCCCTACAACCAGGCATATCTGATGGAGTTAGGGGCACAATTGAGGTAAAAACCCACTGAGCTCCAGGGAGTCTGGTTGCTGTGATTGTGGGGCATAGGGGCTGGATGGCATCATGCTCTCTGAAACAGAGATTGGTTGCCTTACTACACACTTTCCCTTGAGGAATCATCTTTAGAACTGTATGACAGCCCAGGAAACCATACCCTATTAGAATGGGTGATGGATACCATTCATACAGTCTGGCAAAATGCTAAAGACTTGCCAGGGACAGTGAGTTGGTGGCAATGCTATAGTGAGCTGCCCCAGGTCCTTTGGTATAAAGAATGTTGATTTCAACCTGAGATTCTTTGAGCCAGGTGAGGAAGTGTTTGTGGCAGGAATGAGTGACCTTATTCTTTGTAGCACCCCATCAGCCCTTTTTGGGTCATTTATGGCTCTCTTGGGCCCCTATGTGGGGCAGCCAATCAACATGGTTACACAGATGGTGGTGGATTTGGGGGAGCTGGAGATAGCATGAGATCACAAGGCTGTAAGGGCTGCTATCTGCGCTGCACCCTCCCTTACTAACAAGAGAAATGGGCTTATAAAGGTTACCCAAACACAGATGTAGGTAGATTTGATCATGGCCAGGGCAGATAAAAAAAATTAAATGGCAGGTTTAATAAAATCCTTTTAGAGCTTTGTCAGCAGCTTAAGCCACAACAGAGATTCCAGCCACTGAAAAAGTGGGGGAAGCAGGCTACGCTGGCATCTTCCAAGAAAGTGGCTCTCATTCAGGTTGTACAGATGCAGGATTACTTGTTGGGTAAAGCTGAGGGAGAGGAGCACCCCCAAGACCTTTTGTCCCAGTTTGAATAGAAGTAAGGCCCAGTTTGAATAACAAGGATAGTTAGAGGCCAGAAGCCCCATATGGACTTGGTCTAATGTGCAACAGTTGTTCACCTTAAAGATAATAAGTGCTCTTTTTTTTTGCAGTAGCACAGCAAAGAGAACTGTCAAGGTGGCACAAGCCTTGAGTGTGTTTGGCCCCACCAGGCCCTGTGAGCTTGGACTTCTGAGGGGTTTGGATGGGGATTGTGGCACTGGACAGAGTGCTTATAGAAAGGTGCTGAGGTATGTTATCAAAGAGCTGTATGGCTAGTTGCTGATAATGAACCTTCACCTCTGGTGATTTGCACCGATAGCTGGGTTGTCTATAGTGGACTGACCCTTTGGATTGTTACTTAGCACATTAACCAGTAGATGATAATACACCTACTTCTATGGGGTCAAGCCATGTGGCAGGACTTATGGGAAATAGGATGACAGAAGCAGATGACAGTATGTTATATCATGGGGCATGCTCCTATAGCCCATCCTGGGAATGATGAGGCAGACACCTTGGCAAGGGTACAATGGTTAGAGACTGCACCTGCAGGTGATGTGGCACAGTGGCTCCACCAGCGTCTTCTCTATGCAAGACAGAAAACTATGTGGGCTACAGTTAAGGCATAAAACTTGCCTGTGTCCTATGCAGAGGTACTTGCAGCTTATAATCAATGTTCTGTGTGTGCCAAGGAGCACCCTTGGAGACAACTGGACAGATCTAGAGAGGTTGTGTTCCACTGACACATTGGCAGACAGAAATAATTGGACCCTTACCAAAGTCAGATAGTTACCAGTATGCAGTCACTTGTATAGATACTGCCACCGGTCTGCTTACTACTTACCTCACATAAAAGTCCAATCAGAGGGCAGACATACAGGCTGTGAATTGCCTGAGTGCTGTGTATAGGTGGTCGCTGGTTCTTGAATGTAACAATGGTACCCATATTACTGGTTCTAAGGTGAAACAATGGACTCAAAACCTGGGAGGATTGAAAGTACAATGCTTCCTCCTACCCACAGGTCACTGTTATTATTGAGTGGTATAATGGATTCTTAAAGCAGGGACTGTGACAGGAGGGGGCACCAGCTCCCTTACTGGATGGACATGCCATTTGTTGATGGTGTTCCAGATTTTGAATGAGAGACCTCAATAGGGACACCCAGCTCCAGTGGAGGCCCTCGTGCATGGGGCAGCTGCTCCCATCCAGTTGCAAATATTCACCAATGGTGCTTTGCTTAAACCTGGCTTTGGACAGCAGGGCAATGTGCTCCTGTCTGCCACAACAGTCCTTCTTAAAGGCCATTGGCTTCAATAGATATGGCCTTGGACTGTACAGCCCCCCGCCCACAACTACAATGGGTGGCCTTGTTGTCACCATGGAGTAAGGGGCTAGAAGTGGGCCTCCAGTTAACTCCCTGGGCAACCAGCACCTGGCCACCTAAGACTAAAGTATATTATCCCTTGAGTGCTCAGGGAAACAGTGATATAAAGGGCACCTTTATAATTTCTTTATGGCCAATAATGAGTTCTTCCATTTTATTTCACATAGAACCAGCAGATCCTGGTGTAGAGGCCAATAAGATTTAGTATGGCCACCCAGGGCAGCCTCTGGTACCAGCTACTGTGCTCTCTGCAAAGAAAGCTCTGCCCTTTCTTCTACCAGAAGGGAAATATTTGCCTCTCTTGGTGCCACTAACCAATCTCTCCTTTCACCCATAACTTGCACTTTGTATTTCTGTTGCTGTACTGTTTGTTTATGTAAGGTACCTCATTCTTCGCACAGAGACCACTGTGGATGATACCTGTCTCATAGATTGTGAGGTGAGCAACCCTAAAGGGGTTGAATGGGGTAAAAACAGCTGCGTTAAGCTTGCTTGCTTATTTACTGGCTGCAAGCACTTTGCCTGACTAGTGTGTGAACACATGGCAGAGCCACATGCTTATAGTCTGTGTAAGGCTACGGGTGCTTTCTCTCAGGGGTGATACTCTCAGATTGCTCTCTCACCACTGTGAAGTGCGTTTTTTATAATCCCTTGCCTTTCACTGCAAAAAGTAGGTTTTCCTTTGTTTATTGACTCTTCTGTCTTTGTGAGCCTCCAATAAATGGTAAATAGCCTGACACTTTTTGGCTCCATGGTTCTTCTATTGTCTGCCTGAATTCAATGTGAACCTGCCTGGTCATGGCTACCAGCATTACATATATTATAATTTTTACCGGATTACTTATTTTTGGTACCCTTTTAAATTTTCTGCCCAAGCTGAGTATCCCATTTACCTCTACAAGTTCCAACTCTGTGTGTTTTGGTTTTCAGACCAAGAACATACCCTCTAGGTTTTACTTCTCACAATTTTCTTTTAGATAGTAACTTCTGTAATGTATATTATTTTGAGGCTCATTTTGTATCTCAGTTTGAAATCTGTGTTTCATACACAACTGGCTATTTCTACCTTATCATATTTGTATACAATCATAAGAAAGGAAAATTACTTTTTCCAGCAAAGACATAATGGCAAGATATTTACAGCTATACTTCTTACTTTAATATGGCCAAAAATTACAACTTGTAAAATTAATATTGATTTTATAACATCATATTTTTAATATCAGTTTTACCCTGTATACATGATTGTTAGGGAAGTACCCAATTAGTACTAATCAATTCATTTATCAATCTACTATACTATAGTTTATATTCCAATCTTATTTTCCTCCAATAATGTTGTATAATAAAATATATTCTTAGGGAAAATTATTTAGAACAATCCAATACTCTGTAAAATTTATAGTTTTATACAATCAGTAGGAAAAGTTTTATTCAATCTGGAGTAAATGTTCTAAAGCATATCTAATGGATAAAATACAATAAAAATGAATATTTCAAAAGAAAATTTATATTTTTTTATGCCAAACAAATTCTGATAATTACATCTCAATTCAAAATATTCATATTCAAGAGAATATATAAATAAACATGTACAATTCTATGTCCTTCTATTTTTTTATTTGTGGTCTATCTGTGTTTAAACTTATTCCTTATCCTCTCTCTCTCTCTCTCTCTCTTTCTCTCTCTCTTCCTCAAGATTAATCCCTTTCCTATGGAATATTACCTTTCACTAATACTTGTAGATCTGGTGTGACCACAAAACAACATTTTTCTAAAACAAAAGGCTGTATGTGTAACCCAAAACATGTCATCCATTTGATGCAACACAGAAGAGAGATGCAAGTTACCACTCTCATTCTCACAAGACAAAACCTATAACCAACTGTCAATGACTTTTCTTAGCCCCATCAGACTTGAGGTCACAGAGAAAATTGCTGCCCTCCAAAATAGGGTAATGGAAAAATGCAAAGAATATAAGCTTAGTAGAGCATAAAGAAGTCCAGAAACAGAATACAACATATAAACAAGTCCCATTAGATTATCATCAGATTTCTCAACAGAAACTCTACAAAATAGGAGAGAGTGGACTCCAATCTTTAAAGTCCTGAAAGAGAGGAACTTTCAGCCACGAATACTATACCCATCAAAGCTATCTTTCAAATATGAAGGAGAAATAAAAACATTCACAGATACAGAAAAGATGAGAAAATTTATCATCAGAAAACCCCCACTCCAGGAATTACTAAAGGGGGTTCTCCAATCAGATACAAAGAACAAAAAAAAAAAACAAAGCTACAAGTAAAAGCTTCAAGAAGAACACAATAAAACCAAATTTAAACTTTGACAACAATAAAAAGAAAGGAGGGGGAGAGGATGAAGATTAACAGTAGCAAAGGACGATGGAGTGCAAAAGTACTCACAAAATAGTTTGCTACAATGAACAGGGTAGGGACCCTTTTCATTACTCAAAGGTAACCACCATTGAAAAAACCACCACAGAAGCACATAAGATAAAAAGATAGCAACAGAGGAAAGATGTATGGAATACAACCAAATAAAAACAAAAGATAGAAAAACGAAAGAGAAGGATCAAACAAGACACAAAACTAACAGAAAGCAATCTATAAAATGGCAATAGGGAACTCACAAGTGTCAATAATTACACTAAATGTAAACGAATTAAACTCACCAATAAAAAGGCACAGAGTAGCAGAATGGATTAAAAAAGAAATTCCAACTGTAGGCTGCCTACAGGAAACTCATCTAAGTAACGAGGATAAAAACAAATTCAAAGTGAAAGGCTGGAAAACAATACTCCAAGCAAATAACATCCAAAAAAAAAGCAGGCGTAGCAATACTTATATCTGATAATGCTGACTACAAGACAACAAAAGTACTCAGAGACAAAAATGGCCACTTCATAATGGCTAAGGGGACACTGAATCAAGAAGACATAACAATTCTTAATATATATGCACCAAACCAAGGAGCACCAAAATATATAAGACAGCTAATTATTGACCTTAAAACAAAAACTGACAAAAATACAATCATACTTGGAGACCTCAATACACCACTGACGGCTCTAGATCAGTCATCCAAACAGAGAATCAACAAAGATATAGTGGCCTTAAACAAAACACTAGAGCACCTGGATATGATAGACATCTACAGGACATTTCATCCCAAAGTGACTGAGTATACATTTTTCTCCAGTGTACATTGAATTCTCAAGAATTGACTATATGTTGGGCCACAAAAACAACATCAGCAAATTCAGAAAAATCGAAGTTGTACCAAGCATATTTTCTGATCATAAAGCCTTGAAACTAGAATTCAACTGCAAAAAAGAGGAAAAAAATCCCACAAAAATGTGGAAACTAAACAACATACTTTTAAAAAATGAATGGGTCAAAGAAGAAATAAGTGCAGAGATCAAAAGATATATACAGACTAATGAAAATGACAATACGACATATTAGAATCTCTGGGATGCAGCAAAAGCAGTGATAAGAGGGAAGTTCATATCACTTCAGGCCTATATGAACAAACAAGAGAGAGCCCAAGTGAACCACTTAACTTCCCACCTTAAGGAACTAGAAAAAGAAGAACAAAGACAACCCAAAACCAGCCAAAGAAAGGAGATAATAAAAATCAGAGCAGAAATAAATGAAATAGAGAACAGAAAAGCTAGAGAAAAAATTAATAGAACAAGGAGCTGGTTCTTTGAAAAGATCAACAAAATTGACAAACCCTTGGCAAGTCTTACCAAGGAAAAAAGAGAAAGAAATCATATAAACAAAATTCAAAATGAAAGAGGAGAAATCACCACGGATACCGTACATATACAAAGAATTATTGTAGAATACTATGAAAAACTTTATGCCACTAAATTCAACAACCTAGAAGAAATGGATAAATTTCTAGAACAATACAACCTTCCTAGACTGAGTCAAGAAGAAGCAGAAAGCCTAACAGATCTATTAGTAGAGAAGAAATAGAAGAAACCATTAAAAACCTCCCCAAAAATAAAAGTCCAGGCCCTGACGGCTATACCAGCGAATTTTATCAAACATACAAAGAAGACTTGGTTCCTATTCTACTGAAAGTCTTCCAAAAAATTGAAGAAGAAGCAATACTTCCAAAGACATTTTATGAGGCCAACATAACCCTCATACCAAAACCAGGCAAGGATGGCACAAAAAAACAACAACTACAGACCAATATCTCTAATGAATACAGATGCTAAAATACTAAAAAAAATACTAGCAAATCAAATACAGCAACATATTAAAAAGATAATACATCATGATCAAGTGGGATTCATCCCAGAATCTCAAGGATGGTTCAACATACATAAAACGGTTAACGTAATATACCATATCAACAAAATAAAGAACAAAAACCACATGATCTTATCAATCGATGCAGAAAAGGCTTCCAATAAAATACAACACAATTTTATGTTTAAGACTCTTAACAAAATGAGTATAGAAGGAAAAATATCTCAACATGATAAAGGCCATATATGATAAACCATCAGCTAACATCATATTAAATGGCACAAAACTGAAGGCTTTCCCCCTTAAATCAGGAACAAGACAGGGATGTTCACTCTCTCCACTCTTATTTTATGTGGTACTAGAGGTTCTAGCCAGAGCAATCAGACAAGACAAAGAAATAAAAGGCATCCATATCGGAAAAGAATAAGTAAAAGTATCATTTTTTGCAGATCCTATACATCGAAAACCCCAAAGAATCCACAAAAAGACTACTAGAAACAATAAGCCAATACAGTAAGGTCGCAGGATACAAAAGTAACATACAGTAGTCAATAGCCTTTTTATATGCCAACAATGAAACATTTGAGAGCTCAAAAGAATAATCCCCTTCACGATTGCAACAAAAAAAATAAAATACCTAGGAATAAACATAACAAAGAATGTAAAAGACGTATATAATGAAAACTATAAACCATTGTTAAGGGAAATCGAAAAAGATATAATGAGATGGAAGAATATACCTTGTTCTTGGTTAGGAAGAATAAATATAATCAAGATGGCCATATTACCCAAAGCAATATACAAATTTAATGCAATTCCCATCAAAATTCCAATGACATTTTTTAAAGAAATGGAGCAAAAACTCATCAGATTTATATGGAAGTATAAAAACCCTGAATAGCCAAAGCAATCCTAAAGAAAAAGAATGAAGCTGGGGGCATTCCAATACCTGACTTCAAACTCTATTATAGGGCCACAACAATCAAAACAGCATGGTATTGGCAGAAAAATAGACACTCAGACCAATGGAACAGAACAAAACCCAGAAATAAAACCACATATATGTAGTCAAATAATTTTTGATAAAGGGGCCAACAACACACAATGGAGAAAAGAAAGCCTCTTCAATAAATGGTGCTGGGAAAACTGGAAAGCCACGTGCAAAAGAATGAAACTGGACTACAGTTTGTCCCCCTGTACTAAAATTAACTCAAAATGGATCAAAAATCTAAACATAAGACCTGACACAATTAAGTACATAGAAAAAGACATAGGTACTAAACTCATGGACCTGGGTTTTAAAGAGCATTTTATGAATTTGACTCCAAAGGCAAGAGAACTGAAGGCAAAAATTAATGAATGGGACTACATCAGACTAAGAAGTTTTTGCTCAACAAGAGAAACTGATAACAAAATAAACAGAAAGCCAACTAAATGGGAAATGATATTTTCAACAACTGCTCAGATAAGGGCCTAATATTCAAAATATACAAGAACTCATAAAACTCAACAACAAACAAACAAACAATCCAATAAAAAAATGGGAAGAGGACATGAACAGACACTTCTCCCAGGAAGAAATACAAATAGCCAACAGATATATGAAAAGATGCTCATCTTCTTTAGCTATTAGAGAAATGCAAATCAAAACTGCAATGAGATACCACTTCACACCTGTTAGATTAGCTATTATCAACAAGACAGGTAATAGCAAATGTTGGAGAGGCTGTGGAGAAAAAGGAACCCTCATACATTGTTGGTGGGACTGTTAAGTAGTACAACCATTATGGAAGAAAGTATGGTGGTTCCTCAAAAAACTGAAAATAGAACTACCTTATGACCTAGCAATCCCTCTACTGGGTATATACCCCCAAAACTCAGAAACATTGATACGTAAAGACACATGCAGCCCCATGTTCATTGCAGCATTGTTCACAGTGGCCAGGGCATGGAAACAACCAAAAAGCCCATCAATAGATGACTAGATAAAGAAGATGTGGCATATATACACTATGAAATACTACTCAGCCATAAGAAATGATGACATCAGATCATTTACAACAAAATGGTGGGATCTTGATAACATTATACGAAGTGAAATAAGTAAATCAGAAAAAACCAGGAACTGCATTATTCCATACGTAGGTGGGACTAAAAGTGAAACTAAGAGACATTGATAAGAGTGTGGTGGTTACGGGGGGAGGGGGGAGAGGAAGAGGGAAAGGGGGAGGGGGAGGGGCACAAAGAAAACTAGATAGAAGGTGACAGAGGACAATCTGACTTTGGGTGATGGGTATGCAACATAATTGAACAAGATAACCTGGACATGTTATCTTTGAATATATGTATCCTGATTTATTGATGTTGCCCCATTAAAAAAATAAAATTATTAAAAAAAAAAAAAAAGAAAGAAAGAAGCCCAGAAACAAATATGGAAGTTCTCCCAGGGCAGAAAATCCTAAAATGTAATTGACGAATTTCCTGGAGGCTTTATGTGGACAAGTTTAAGATATAGCTTAGAGAAAGATATACTACGGTGAGAGTAGTTAGAAGAAAGCTGGAGTAAGTATATTAATTTCAGAGAGAGCCAGTTTCAGATAAAGAAAAATGATCAGAAATAAAAAAAGTGTTACCTAATAATAATTGATTTAATTCTTTAAAAAGACCAAACAACACTTAATGCATATGCACCTAATATCAGATTATCAAAATATATGAGATAAAAACTGATAGAAGCTCAAGAAGAAATAGATAAATTTACTATTATAGTTGAAGACCTTAATATACTTCTATTGGTAATAGATTCAGTGAATGAAAAACCAGAAAGAATACAGTTGGTCCAAAAGAAGTCAGTTTCATTCTCTTTTTCTGGAAATTCATTTTTGAGCGCAGACCTAAGAAATTATGTCAAGGCAATATCTAGGAAAATATTATATATAATCAAATCAGCAAGAGATTCAGTCATTTATACTTTTTAAGATGTCCCAGTTTATTCCCTTATGAACCTAATGTCAAGAAATATTTGCCATGTGATTTCTGAGTTCCTTCTGCCTGAGACATTTTGAGTTGTACTGGTCTTTGTTTTTTTTTTCTTTTTTTTCCCCAGCATTTCCTTTAATTTTGTGAGTTAATAAATGCCCTTTACTCTTTTTAGCTTAGATTATTTTATGTTGATTATAATTTTTAAAGTTTTGATAAAACTTGCTGTCTTGAAGCGTTTAAATGCCTCAAAACATTAGTGAGATAGAGCACTATGAACCATGCATAGTGCCTAGCCTCTTAAGCTACATCATCACATTTATTTTAAAAAACACTAACCATTCTCTTCTATTACTATTTTTTACATGTAACAAATTGGATGGGAGAAATAAATAGCCATGCTCTTAAGCTCAGACCAGATCTCAAGAGTATTGTACTAAGCTACATATCAGATTAGATAGGAAGGGAAGGTGGATAAATAGAAAAAAAAAAAAAAGACAAAGTAAAATAGAAAAAATAGAAGTTGTTGACAATATGACTAATAAATTTTATTGAATATTTTTCTACTTTAAAAACAGAATCTTTCTTTTTTAATTTTATTTAGAAAATTAAATTTAATGGGGTAACATTGATCAATAAGAGTACATCAGTATAAGATAAACTTTTCTGTAGCATTTGAACTGTTAATTATGTTGTATATCCATCACCCAAAGTCCAATCATTTTCCTTCACCATATATTTGTCCCTATTCACTCTCCTCCCCCTAACCTCCTCCTCTTGGGAACCACTTCATTTTATCTCTCCATGCATCTCTGTTTTATATTCCACCTAAGTGTGAAATCATATAGTTCTTAACTTTTTCTGATTTACTTATTTCACTCACTATAATGTTCTCAAGGTCCATCCATGTTGTCATAAATGGCAATATGTCATCATTTCTTATGGCTGAGTAGTATTCCATTCTATATATGTACCACATCTTTATCCAATTCTTTATTGAAGGACACTTTAATTGTTTCCACATCTTGGCCACTGTGAATAATGCTGTGATGAACATGGGGGTGCATGTATCTTTACATACCAATGTTTTCAAGTTTTGGGATAGATACCCAGAAGAAGAATTACTGAGTCATATGGTAGTTCTATTCTTATATTTTTTAGGAACCACCATACTTTCTTCCTTAAGACCTGTATCAATTGACATTGCCACCAGAAGTGAATGAGGGTTCCTTTTTCTCCACAGCCTCTCTACACTTGTTATTACCTATCTTGTTGATAATAGCCAATCTACCAGATGTGAGGTGGTATGTCACTGAAGTTTTGATTTGCATTTCTCTAATAGCTTGTGAAGATGCACATTTTTAAAATATAACTGTTGGCCATTTATATGTCTTGAGGAAAGTATCTGTTCAGGTCCTCTCCCCATTTTTTTTTAATTTTTATTTATTTATTCATTTTTAGAGAGGAGGGAGGGAGGGAGGGAGGGAGGGAGGGAGAGAGAGAGAGAGAGAGAGAGAGAGAGAGAGAGAAAGGGGGAGGAGGAGCAGGAAGCATCAACTCCCATATGTGCCTTGACCAGACAAGTGCAGGGTTTTGAACCGGCAACCTCAGTGTTCCCAGGTCGATGCTTTATCCACTGCGCCACCAGAGGTCAGGCCCCATTTTTTAATTGGATTGTTTGCTTGTTTGTTGCTGAGCTTTGTGAGTTCTTTGTACATTTTGGATATTAACCCCTTATCAGATCTGTTGTTTATGAATATCAACTCCCATTTGATTGGGTGCCTTTTTGTTTTGTTGTCAGTTTCTTTTTTCTGTACAAAAGCGTTTAGTTTGATATTGTCCCATTCATTTATTGTTGCCATTTTTTAAAGAACTAGAACAAAAAGTCACTAGTCTGTATGGAACCATAAAATACCCCAAATGGCCAAAGCAATCCTGAGAAAAAAGAATAAAGCCAAAGGCACTATATATATTATTTGTCTTCATATTATACTACAGAGCCACAATGATCAAAATAGCATGGTACTGTATTGGCAGATAAATGGACCTATGGACTAGTGGAACAGAGTTGAGAGCCCAGAAATAAAACCATATATATATGGACAAATCAACTTCAGCAAAGTAGCCAAAAACACAAAATGGAGAAAAGAGCCTCTTCAATAAGTGGTGCTGAGAAATAGGAAAACCACTTGCAAAAGAATAAAGTTTAACAACAGGTTATCTCCTTGCACAAAAATTAATTCAAAATGAATAAAAAACCTAAATATAAGATATAAAACAATAAATTACATAGGAAAAAGCATAGGTACTAAACTTACGGACTTTGGCCACAGAGAACAATTTATAAATTTGACCCCAAAGTCAGAAGTCTTCTTAATGCTAAGAGGAAAGAATTTTAGGTCAAATGGTCATGCACAGCATAGCAAAAAGAATGTAAATAACAGCTTCCAATAACATAAAAAGTTAAAGGGCAAAAATTGTGCATACCTGTGGTTCTTGAACTTAACTATCAAGCCATGCAGGTTAAAGTATTATTATTTCAATTTTTTTTTTTTTTCGTGAGAGCGAGGTAGAGAGACACAGAATGAGACAGATGGGGGGCAGACAGACAGGAAGAAAAATAGATGCAGTACTTTAGTTGTTCATTGATTGCTTCCATATGTGCCTTGACTGGGACACTCCAACCTAACCAGTGACTTCTTGCTCAAGCCACCAACCTTGGGCTTCAAGCCAGCAATATTTGGGCTCAATCCAACAATCATGGGGTCATGTCTATGATTTTATGTTCAGACCTGTGATCTCAGGGTTTTGAACCGAAGTCTTCAACATCCCAGTCTGACACTCTAGTTACTGAGCCACTGCCTGGTCAGGATCCCAAAATTTTTGATATGATGTATCAGTAGTAGAATAGTTTCAAATACGATCAAACAAGCATTGTCCCTGATGCATAATGCATACTTAGATTTTCTTAATAACTATTTAAGGATTTATATTATAGTAAGAGAAAATCCATACTAACTACTATGGCCTTCTAAGCCCTATTTGATCCAATCTTTATTCCATTTCTGATTTTTTATGTCACCTCTTCATTGCCCAGCTAGCTATATCACACACGTCAGACATTCTCTTTTCTTAGGTCATTGCACTGAAAGTTTCCTCTTCCTAGAAAGTTCTTTTTCAATGATGTACATGATATACTCATTTAGACATTTAAAAGTAGAGATGCTCTTTATTTACTTTTCAACCTTTCCTGCAACTATGACAGACATGTGACCTCAGCTCTTCAGCTGGATACAACTATACTTTATTTTCAAACATTAACTATGAAGGCGATTAGTTACATTATGTGCAGGAAGAGACAGGAAGCTTTCATATTTTTCCTCCAGAAGCTTTCTGTGAAATGACTTGGGATATATTTTTCCTCACTGCTTACCCTTCCAATGACCTGCTGAGTTATCTAGTATTCTCTAATAACTTGTTTTCTTAACTAAGCCTTAGACAGCTTGTATTGCTTATAATAAGAATTCTAAAAATAAGAAAACCATAATAAACAATACATTCCTATGAATGTCTGAGAAAGAACCAAACAGTTCAGTAGAAAACTTTCTGGGGAGTTATTAATATTTAAAATGCATCTACCATTCAATTACCCATTATTTTTCTGAGAAAGCACGAAAAGAGATCATCCAGTTTATAAAAATATAATACTAAGATTGTTATTTTATTACTACTTCTTGTGACAAGAAACTGGGAAGGGCCAAAATATCCACAAGTTATGGAAGACATAAATATCATTAACAGAACAACACCACACACTATTATACACCAGCTAAAAAATAGATTTATACTTCTTTTTCCAGAGATATCTTTAACCTTAAAGTGAAAAAAAACCAGCATAGAAATATTAATAGTATGAGAAAATTTGATTAACATTATCTGTATGCATATGCTTGTAAATATTTATTAAAATAAAAAATGATTTTTAAATATTCATTGATAATGTAAATTAGAAAAATAATTATTGTTCATAAGTACTATGGATTTGTGGAAAAGATTGTTAACATGTCTTAAAATCACCACTGGATAAAATATTCTTTATTACTGAAGATGCATTAGTCAATAAAATTATTAGTAAGTCAGTCAGAAAGAGAATGTGCCACCTGTCTCTAAGATGTTGTAAAATTTTTCTTCTACATTTGCAGCATTTTTGGTCAAGTAAATAACTACTGAACAAAGATACTGGCAAATGTTCTAGGTCTGCGAATTCAAATGAGGTCTTAGAAACATCCAGCCCTTCTGTGAAGTGCTCTCCTTCTTCAATTTCCAATGACTCTGGGATGTTTCCAAGGTACATTTATATTGCTCATAAACTCTGTGTGTGTGTGTTTTATTACCAAGTGGCTTCTATCATTTTATTCTGCTTCATTTTATCTTTATTACATCTCTCTATATGACAAGCTGCTTGAACAAGTCTTATGGTAGCTGTTGTTGAGAGTGCTTCAAGTTTCAATGGTTGATTTCTGCGCTCCCTGATTCCTCCACAACTCCCAGTCCTCCATGAAGTTGCCAAGCTTCTTTTAAACAGAGACAGAGTGAGTCAGAGAGAGGGATAGATAGAGATAGACAGACGGGATCGGAAAGAGATGAGAAGCATCAATCATCAGTTTTTTGTTGAGACACCTTAGTTCATTGATTGCTTTCTCATATGTGCCTTGACTGCGGGCCTTCAGCAGACTGAGTTACCCCTTGCTCGAGCCAGTGACCTTGGGTCCAAGCTGGTGAGCTTTTTCTCAAACCAGGTGAACCCACGCTCAAGCTGGCAACCTCAGGGTCTCAAACCTGGGTCTTCCACATCTCCAGTCCGACGCCCTATCCACTGTGCCACCGCCTGGTCAGGCAAGATTTTGAGTGATGGATCTCTCCCAATGTTCCATTGATCTGTATGCCTGTTCTTATGCCAGTATCAAGCTGTTTTGAGTACAATGACCTTGTAGTATAACTTGATATCAGAAAGTGTGATACTTCCCACTTTGTTCTTAATGTTCAAGATTGCTGAAGCTCTTAGTGCTTTTTTGGTTTTAAATAAATTTTTGTAGTATTTTTTTCTCAATCTGTGAAATGTGCCATCGGTATTTGAAGAGAAATTGGATTGAATTTATAGATTGCTTTGGTTAGTATGAACATCTTAATAATGTTAATTCTATACCTATGAACCCAGTATATGCTTCTACTTGTTTGTATCTCCCTTGATTTCTTCATTCTTTATCTTATAATTTTCTGATTACAAGTCTTTTACCTTCTTGCTTTAATTTATTTCTAGGTATTTTTATTTTTTTTGTTTCTGTTGCAATCCTGAAGGGGAGTGTTTCCTTAATTTCTGTTTCTGAGAGTTTATTACTTGTGTATAAAAGTGTCACTTATTTCTGAGTATTAATTTTATATTCTACCACCTTGCTAAATTCATTTATCAGGTTTAATAATTTTTTGACTGAGACTTTAGAAATGTCAATGTACAGTATTTTGTCCTCCACAAATAATGACAGTTTTACTTCTTTTTCAATTTGTACACCTTTTAATTTTTTTCTTCTGGCTAAGACTTCCAGTACTATGTTGAATAAGAGTGGTGAAAAGGGGCACCCCTGTCTTGTTCTTGATCTAAAGGGGATTGTTTTAATTTTTGTCCATTGAGTGTGACGTTGTTTGTTATATATGGCCTTTATTACATTGAGGCATGTTGTCTGTATTTCCACTTAGCTGAGAGTTTTAATCATAAATAGGTACTAGATAATATCAAATGCTTTTTCTGCATCTATTGATAAGATCATTGAACATTTATTCTTCATTTTGTTGATGTGATGAATCACATTTATTAATTTGTAATTCTTGTATGATCTTTGCCCTCCTGGAATAAATCTCTATTAATCATTTTCTATGATTTTTTAATGTATTGCTAGATCTGGTTTGCTAATACTTTGTAGAGAATTTTAGCATTTATGTTCACCAGGGTTTACTGGCCTATAGTTTTCTTTCTTTGTAGTGTCTTTACCTGATTTTGGAATTAGGATAATGCTTATCTTGTAAAATGTGCTTGGAAGTATTCTTCCTCTTCAATTTTTTTGAAATTACTTGAAAAGGATAGGTTTTAGTTTTTCTTTGAATGTTTAGTAAAATTCTCCTGTGAAGTCAGTCATCCTGTCCAAAACTTTTGTTTATTGGGAGTTTTTGATAAATGTTTAAATTTCATGTGTTATAATTGGTCTGCTGAGGTTTTCTGATTCTTTCAGATTTAGTTTTGAAAGAATATGTGTTTTTGGAATTTATCCATTTCACCCCGGTTACCCACATTTTTGACATATATTTCTTTATAGTCTTTTTGTATAATCCTTTGTATTTCTGCAATGTCAGTTGCTACTTCTCCTCTTTCATTTTTAATTTTATTTATTTGATTCCTCTCAATTTTGTTCTTGATTAGTCCGGTTAAAGGTTTATCAATCCTGTTTGTCTTTTCAAAGAACCAGCACTTGGTTTCATTGATCTTTCTTTTTTCCTTTTTAGCCTCTATGTCATTTATTTCCCCTCTGGTCTTTATTATGTTCTTCTTTCTACTTCCTCTGGGATTTATTTGTTGGGTTTTTTTCTACATTTTTAGGTGCAGGTTTATTTTAAGATTGTTTATTTGAGCTTTATCTTGCTTCTTAAGGTATGCCTGTAATGCTATTAACTTTCCTCTTAGGACTGCTTTCACTGTGTCCCATAGATTTTGGCTTGTTTTATGTTCATTTTCATTTGTTTCAAGGCATTTAAAAAAATTTTTTTCATGACCTCATTTTCAAACCATCTTTATTTAATAAGATGTCATTTACCTCTAAGTATTTGAATGTTTTTCAATTGTTCTATCATAGTTTATTTTTAATTTCATGCCATTATGATCAGATAAAACTCTTAATATGATTTCAATTTTCTTATTTTTTTGAGACTTGTTATGTGTCTCAGTGTTCCATGAACACTTAAAAAGAATATATATTCTGCTGCTTTGGAGTGAAATGTTCTGAAGATATCAATTAAATACAATTGATCTAGTTTGTCATTCAAGTTTGTTATTTCTTTGTTTACTTTCTGTCTGGAGGATCTACCCATTGATGTCAGTAGGGTGTTAAAATCTTCTTCTATTACTGTATTGCTGTCACTTTCTTTACTTATGTCCATAAAAAATCTCCTTTATATATTTATGTGGTCCTATTTTGGGTGCATATTTATTTACAATGATTATATCCTGTTGTTGGATTGCTCCCTGTATCATTATATAGTAACCTCTTTTATCCCTTACTCTAGCCTTTGTTTTAAAGGCTATTATGTCAGATAAGTGTTGCCCCCAGCTTTTTTTTCATTTCCATTTCATAAAATATTTATTTTATCGCTTCACTTTCAGTCTATGTGTATTTTTTGTTCTAAGGTGGGTCTCTTGTAAACCAAATTATATACAGATATTGTTTTCTTATCCATTTTTCTACCCTATGTGATTAAAGTATTTTATCCCTTTACATTTAGGGTTATTATTGAAATGTATTTATTTATTAGTTATTGCCATTTTATTCTTCAAACATACAATCCTCCTTCTCTTGATTGTTTTTTCTTTTCTCTTCTTATAGTAATCCCTTTAACATTTCATGCAGTATTGGTTTGATGTTAATTAATTCCTTGAGTCTTTTTTTTTAATTTATTGTGTTTATATAGATTCAAGTGTCCCATTGAATATATCTCCTTCTCCCACCACCCCTGTGTCTCTCTTTTTTTTTTTTTTTTTAATTTTTTTAATTTTTTTACAGGGACAGAGAGTAAGTCAGAGAGAGGGATAGATAGGGACAGACAGACAGAAACGGAGAGAGATGAGAAGCATCAATCATCAGTTTTTCGTTGTGACACCTTAGTTGTTCATTGATTGCTTTCTCATATGTGCCATGACCGACGGCCTTCAGCAGACTGAGTAACCCCTCGCTCGAGCCAGTGACCTTGGGTCCATGCTAGTGAGCTTTTTGCTCAAACCAGATGAGCCCGCGCTCAAGCTGGCTATCCTGGGGTCTCGAACCTGGGTCCTTCCGCTTCCCAGTCTGATGCTCTATCCACTCCGCCACCGCCTGGTCAGGCCCCCTGTGTCTCTCTTAATACCCCACTTTCCCTCTCTCCCCAATGCACTCCCTTCTGCCCTCCAGGATTTGCTGTCTTGCTCTCTTTGTCTCTGAGTTTTGTATACATAATTTCACTAATTCCTTTCCCCTCTTAGATTCCATCCTCTCGTCCTCTTTTTTTAATCTGAGAAGCTCCTTATTTCTCTTTCAATTTGAAGTGGTAGCTTTGCTGGATAGAGTAGTCTTGATTGTAGGTACTTCTTTGCATCACTTTAAATATTTCTTACCAATTTCTCTGACCTAAAGTATTTCTGTTTAAAAGTCAGTTTTTGGCCTTATGGGGGCTCCTTTGTAAGAAATTATCTGCTTTCCTTTTGCAGCTTTTGTATTCTTTCTTTGTCTCTTAACTTTGGCATTTTAATTATGTGTCTTGGTATGTGCCTCTTTGGGTAATCTTTAATGGAACTTTCTGTGATTTTTGAACTTGTGTGACTTTTCCCTTCATCCATTTAGGAAAGTTTTTATCTAATTTCTTCACACAAATTTTTCTTTTTCATTAAGTAAGAGGTAGGAGGACAGACTACCACATGCACCCCAACTGAGGTCCATCCAGCAAACTCCTACCAGGCTATGCTCTGTCCAGCTGGGCTGCATTTCCATTGCTCGGCAACTAAGCTATTTTAGTGCCTGTGGCCGACGCCATGGAGCCATCCTCAGTGGCTGGGGCCAACTTTACTTGAATCATTCAAGCCATGGCTGCAGGAGGGGAAGAGCAAGTAAAGGAGTTATAGAAGAAAGGAGGGGTGAAGAAGCAGATGGTGGCTTCTCCTGTGTGCCTTATCCTGAACCAACTGACTAGAAACTCAAACAAGTTTTCTATCCCTTGTTTGTTCTCTAATCCTTCAGGAACCTCTAATATAGATGTTATTTCTCTTTCTGTTGTCACAGAGATCTCATAGATTTTGGTCAACTTTTATGAGGCCTCCTTTCTTTTAGTTGCCTGCTTCTGCATTTACATTTATCTTGTCAACTAAATTGCTAATTCAGTCTTCTGCTTCATTCAATCTGCTGTTGATTTCTTTTAGTGTAGTCCGTGTTTTTTTTTCTTTTTTTGACAGAGACAGAAAGAGAGAGAGGGACAGATAGGGACAGACATACAAGAATGAAGAGAGATGAGAAACAATTCTTTGTTGTAGCTCCATAGTTGTTCATTGACTGCTTCTCATATGTTTTTGGAATGGGAGGCCACAGCAGAGTGAGTGACTCCTTGCTCAAACCAGCAACCTTGGGCTTAAGCCAGTGATTTTGGACTTCAAACCAGAGACCATAGTGTCACATCTATGATCCCAGCTCAAGCCAGTGATCCCAGGCTCGAGCTGAATGAGCCCACTCTCAAGCAGTAACCTCAGGTCCTCGGTTGCTTTGAGTTCCTTCTGATGCTTCATCCATTGCACCACCATCTGTTCAGACCAGTCTTTTTTTTTTACTGTATTTTGTGACTTTAAAAAATTTTTTAAGATTTTTATTTATTCATTTTAGACAGAGAAGAGAGAAAAATATAGAGAGAAGGGATGAAGAGCAAGAAGCATCAACTCCCACATTTGCCTTGACCAGGCAAGACCAGGGTTTTGACCTGGTGACCTCAGCATTTCAGGTCAATCTTCTAGTGCAGTCTTCATTTCAGATATTATAATAATATTTGTCATTTTTGACTGGTACACTTTGTGGTTTCAATATTCTTTTTAATGCCTACTAAATTCTCATTATGATTATCCATTTTTAATCTATGATCCTTGATCACCCTAATAACCATTATTTTGAACTCTGCATCTAGTAGTTTGGTTACTTTTATTTTATTTAATTCTTTTTCTGGGAATTTCTTTTGTTGATTCATTTGGTATATATTTCTTTGTTTTCCCATTTTGCCTGTGTAATAGATAGTTCTTCTCTGACTCCCAATTTTGTTGTGGTGTCTTTATGAAGAAGATGGGCTCAGTGTTACCTCCAAGCTGCCTCAGTTTCTTGCTCTAGGAATGCTTCTTGAGGGTTGTATTACCCACTTATTTATGTGAGTCTTGCATGCAGTTGGTCCTATAATGAGTGGAGTTATTCCTTCAGGCTGGCTCTAAGGGTAACATTGATCACATGTTTAGATGCTCTGTAGTGCCTGTCCTCTGGTGTGTTGTTATCTTAGCATGGTCTAGTGCTTACTGAACTCCTTTGTACATGCCACTTCTGTGGCTAGTTGAGTCTAGTGTTGGTGCAGTTTGCCACCCACTACTGGTTATGTAGGTTCTGGGTTCTTTTGAGCAGGGTTTGGGTATGGATTGATGTCAGATGTTGTTTGCAAACCACTGTGGGATACTCAGCTTTAGCTATTGCTCTGTTTTGGCTTGTATTTTCTGTGCCTGGATGTGTGTAGGACAGTCTGTTCTGTGTATCAAAATTAGCTTCCAGCTTAGCACTTGCAGCAGCTCCTTAAAAGGGCCCATGTTCATTAATATTTGCCTCCAATCTTCAGCTGCTCTACCTACTCGTGCAGCTTCCTGGTCTTTCTAAAGAATCTTCTGTAGAAAGATAGTAGAGTGTATTCAGATGGGCCTAATCCCACCAAACTTTGTATAGATTGCAAGCTTGGCATGTTAGGGCAGCCAAAATTAGAAATACAACATTATCGGGACCCCCTACTTCAGGAATCTTTTGGTCAGGAGCTCAGTATGAGGAATATGGCCCTTACTTCAGAACCTAATTCATCTGCCACTGATAAATACTCCAATTTTACATCTCCCAAGAGAAGTGAGCAACAGGCTAAAAGTGGGTAGGTCTGACAGTCCCCTCTACAAAATTATTTTAGCTGGGGAACCCCTGATTTCAGGGAGGAAGATTGAAAGTGTTCTTTATTGGGACTGCTTTTGACTCCCCCCTCCCCTAATATGGCAGCAAAACCCTTCAACTGATCCCAACAATCATCTTCAAGGAACTAACACTTTGAATGTCCATGCTCTAAATCTTTCTCTCTTCCTCCTGTACAACTTAATGCAGTAGGGAAGAATATCTGGGACTTAGGACAGCTGATTTTGAAGCTGTACCTCATCAAATGTGTGTCAGCTGCTTGTGCAGGTGTTGATCACAGAAAGCAGAATTTTCTTGAGCTGGGTTTGGTGTCCGATGAGCTCTCCTTTTAGATATGCTGCTAGTAAGAGTAGTTGGGTCCTGCTGTAATATTCTTTGTAGCTAGCCACTGGATGTGCTGGTTCTTGACATCCTAGGAGCCAGCCTGGTGCTGACCAGTGTAAGACAATGCCCATGACTGGCTCTCAACAACCTTTTTGAGCTGTAAATAAACTAGAGTTTGTGGCTGCCTCTGTTAGGCTTAGGTGTATATGGAAGGATAAGCTGTACACCTAAGCTGGCTTTTATCCTCACTGGGCCTGGGGGCAAGTCAGCAAAAAGCCCAAAGTTCCCTGAGATCTTCCTCTTGCTGCCTCTGTCTACTGGCTGCTTGTTAGGCTCAGCCCCTGAAAAAAAACCTCTGGTAGAATCTAGAGGTTGGCAATGCAGAGATTAGGAAATGTGGTAGCTGTGGCTCCCACCCCAGGGCTTCATGTATCAGTCTCTCTTGAATATTTTCACAGATCTCAGTAGAGTGTAGGCACTAGGAGTTCCATGGCTGTAGCTTTAAAACCCAGAGATTTGGTCTTCCCACACTCCTTGATAGTTTCTATTGAATCTGTCTTGAGGTAGAAGCACCAGTCATTTTTCTGGAAATTTGGGGGGAAAGCTCCAGCCTCATAACCAGACAACTGAGTCATTTTCATGTCTCTTGCTTCCTGGCCAATGCTACTTACTTCTCAGCCAGGCCCAATCTACATGGGGTGTGGCAAGAGAACAGTTTCTTTTCTCCAGGCTGCTGCCACACAGAAAGATAGTGACTGTACTATTAAAGAATGATTTACACAGGAGTTCTGGTGGCTGTCCTCCACAGCATCTCTCTCTGGGCCTCCAATTTCACACTCTTCTTACACAATTCTAATCCTCTCAGTCCTCACTCCACCAGAGCCCAAGGTAGTTGGCTGTAAGTGAGATTTTCTGCACTGACCTTTTATTTTATTTATTTTTTTTATTTATTTATTTTTATAAATAAATTTTTATTTTAATGGGGTGACATCAATAAATCAGGGTACATACATTCAAAGAAAACATTTCCAGGTTATCTTGTCATTTAGTTATGTTGCATACCCATCACCCGAAGAGAGATCGTCCTCCGCCACCCTCCATCCAGTTTTCTCTGTACCCCTCCCCCTTCCCCTCTCCCTCCTTCCCTCCCCCCACCCCCCATAGCCACCACACTCCTGTTCATGCCTCTTAGTCTCGATTTTATGTCCCACCAATGTATGGAATCCTGCAGTTCCTGTTTTTTTCTGATTCGCTTATTTCACCCCGCACAATGCTACCAAGACTCCACCATTCCACTATAAGTGATCTGATGTCACCATTTCTCCTAGCTGAATAATATACCATGGTGTATATGTGCCCCATCTTCTTCATCCAGTCCTCTATTTTTTTTATGGTGATTAAAAGCCTTTAAGCAAACTCTTGGCCAATACAGCAAGAATCCATAAATGAGTAATGTCCTTAACATAATGATTCAGGTAGACTGGAAAAAGCCAGTTGCAGCATGCGTGGATATGGAGCTTCTGTTCTCCTCTGCCTGGAGAGTTGAGACCAGGTTGCTTTTCCCTGGAGCTCTGTCTGCACTGACCTTTTAAAAGGGTGCCTGCATCTCTGAGATCTCCTGTCTCTTTATGCAGATAGAAACCTAGCCTCTTTCCTCTACCAAATTCTATGTTTGCACCTCTTCTAGTCTCCAGTGTTCTAGTCTGGGACACCTGGCCTGGGGCTTATGTCCCACACCTCTCAGGGAAAAACTCTCAGGAAATTCCAACAGCTGAGTGTCCCATCAGAACCTCAGCTGCCACATGGGGGTAGTCCTTTTTTGCATCTCCATCCTCTTACCCCTTTTCCTGTGGCTTCTTCTGTGAATCCTTCATTATAGACTCCTCTTTATTTAGTCCTAAATTGACTTTTCAGGAAGGTTGTTCTTAAATTTAGTTATTATGATTATTTCCTATGTTCTTGAATATTTTGTATGATACTATCTATAAATAATGTACTCAGAGATAGTTTGTATGAACATTAACATTGGTATAATAATCTTAGAAACTAAGCAAGGCTAATATATTAAAACAACCTGTGATAACTAGTATATTTTATTAAAGTTCATATATGTATATTTACTCTTGACTTGCAAGATAATAGGGCATAAAGAATATAAGTTCTTTTACTTTGTTGAAATTCCATCATGTAAATTTTATCATTGGAAAGATACAGTTAATTTGTTTATATTAAAAATAGTAGTGTAAAGATAAATTGTAACACTCAGTGGCAGATTAAGGTGGGTTGAGGCCCTCGGTGCAGAAGAAAATATTGTACCCCTTAAAAAAAGAGAGAAACAAGGAAAATAAAAATACATATTAACCATATTTTTAAATAAATAAAAATATTATGTACTATTAATGTTAAAATAGCACATATGAAACCAAACTTGGTGTCATTAGTAAAAAGTGTCAAATTGGGGTTTTGCAGGGCCCTTCAGAAGTCAGTGTCCAGGGCATGTGCCCGGTGCACCCGCTGTTAAATCTGCCTCTGATATCACTGGCTTTTCACACAAGAGATACGAGTTTCTTCTGAAATTAGCTAACTGAACATATTACATTAAAAATAAAAAAGCCTTTAAATTACTTTTATTTTTATTTTATAATAGATGAAATAGAAGAAACATATCACAAGAGACACTATATTACTTATATTGAATTATACATGTTACTAAGTTTACCAATAAGTCACAAAGATGAAGAGAATTGAATGACTTACGAGTATAATTACCTTAGGCAAAATGACAATGTTGTCTTATATTGAGATTCATCTTACATGGTGACAAATTCAAATAGTAAAGAGATTTGGACTTTGACAATTCTGGTTTTTAAGTTGTTGTTATATACTTTATTAAGTAAGCAAGAGATTTTTGAAAGTTCATTTGACCTCTCTATCTTCTGGTCCTCAGTTTTTTATATGCAACATTGATATACCATTTTTCAATATACTTTTTATTTTATCTTTGGTCTATTGTTTATTTAGATATGTGTTCAAAGTTAGAATAGCTGGGTTGTTTTTTAGTTGTGTTGTTTATCTTTCTGCATTGAATGTTGTTTAATTTAGTTCATATATATATATAATATACACTTTTTAGTGGTTTTAATCTTTTGAATGTGTTAATTTTATTTTATCAATGACAATAGGTCCTACCATGGAAGTGGCAAATGTACACTGAAATAAATGTATATTCTTCTTTAGTTGTGTAAAATATTCTATAAATGTTGAGTTAAGTTGGTTAATAGTGTTGTCTATTTCCTTTTTATCTTTTCTGGTATCCTTTCTACTTCATCTATTGATTCTGTGCAAAACTGAAACATAAGTCTTGAAGTTTCCTGCTATTTTTGAAGACTTTTCTGTTTGTCCCTTCTATTCTGTCAGTCTTGCTACAGATATTTTGAACCTCTACTCTCAGATTGATGGGCATTTAATATTGTTATGCGTCTTGGTGACTTGACCTTTCCATCATTATATAATGCCACATTCCTAAGGCAATATTCTTTGCTACCCTTCTTCTAAATCGATGGAAAATTTTTCCCATAGACAATATAAAAGAATACCATCTATATGTGTCTTTGTATCTTTCTTTCAGAAACTCATGCTCTGTTCATGCACCGTGAGTTGGTATTGCTTTCTCATATCTCTCACCTTGCCTTATCTGTTTCTCATGAGCACCCAGTGATATCTGAAAAATAATTTGAAAATATTTAATCCATAAACTCATTAATACCTAATTTTATACATGGAAAATATGATGCTTAAAGAGTTTATAAATTGGACAAAATCACAGAACTAGGCAATAAAAGAACTATTTGCTTCTTGAGTTTTTACTTCATTTGTTCATTCACTAAATAGAAAAAAAGCAAGATTATTTTTAAATATTAGCTATATTTAAAACTCTTCAATTAATTTTTAGGATCAGTATATCAACGGAAGTGTATTAATATGTAGTTTATTTTTTCTGCATATTTTTTTACTTGTGTAAAAGGCTTGAAATTTAACAAAATGTTTTTTTTTAAACTGTCATGTTTCTAGGAAAATGACAGGTAAATGGTAGTACTTAGATCCTACTTAATTTTTCTTGCATAATAGAATTTAACTGTATTATTTTCAAAAGGCTCTTACATTGTTATATAATTGTAATGTTTGAAAAGCATATTTTGTAAAATGGATTATAATACCATTAACATTATCCAAATGTCCACAAGCATAATACTTTCAATTGCCTATGTTTAGGAAATTGAAAGCATTTTAGCACGGCTAAACATCATGTTGAAAAGACTTAGAAAGAGTGTGAGTTGAAACTGCAAATGGAAGCAGAGATTCAATTATATGAGGAAAATACATAGCACAGAATTTTAAGTTGTGATGATAAGTTTTGATTTTAACCCTGAGAAAAAGTAAAGGATTTTAACATGGGGAGAAATATGATTAGTTTTCTTTAATTATATAATTTCAACTAATTTGTGACAAATTTAAATTTCAGTTAGTTAAATAAAATACCTGATAAAATCCATTGTCATCCAAAACTTACTTAAAATCAAAGCTTGTAACTGAATTCTCAAATTATCAAAGGCATGAAAAATACAAATCATTTGAAATCTATGCTTTAAAGATAATAATTTTCATAGAAAATAAGGAGAAGAATTTAAGGTAAGGAAGATAACAAAGTGTATATATGGAATGCTTTAAAATATTGCATCATTTTTAGAAACTTTTATAACTATTCTTTGCATGCACATTGTGTGATTTATTTACCATTTAATAAGCAGGATCATAGAAAGTCATTGAATAACACTGGAAGTTGCATTAGTTACTATGATATGGTGGTAAAAATGACAATATTACTATAGATTTATAGGTCTAAATTTTTTTTCAAAAGCAAAGAATATAGTCAAGAAGTTTTATTATGAGACAGTATCAAACTATACAATGTGTATTCCATTTTCATCTTAATATTCCTTTGGTTTATATCTAGTTTGGCATTGTTATTGGTAAAACTGTAAAAAGCATTGGTCTACTCATAGAGTAGAGCTATCTATCTATGTATTATCTACTTATCTATCATCTCTAGATGGGTTGTGATATATAGATATAGGTACAGATATATTGTCATTTTTTCTTGGCCTTATTACTTGAAGTAGTATTGTGGGTTATAGAGTAAACATATGTTTAGCTTAAATTTATACATTAAAAAGTCCCAATGCATTGATGCTTCCTGCTCCTCCCCACCTTCTCTCTCTGTCTCTCTCTCCTCTCTCTCTCCTTCTCTGTCTCTCTCTCCCCCTTTCTCTCTCCTCTCTAAAATGAATAAATTAAAAAAAATTTTTTTAAATAAATAAAAATAAAAAGTCCCAATGCAGTTTTATACAACGTGTTTGGTTTATACTCCTATAAGCAGTGTAAGACAATTTTAATTATTAAATGCATTTTTAAGGCTTGGCATTATCAGTTTATTCTGATAATGTCAACTTTCTTGTGGATATGTATGGTGGTATTTCATTGTTTTTTTTTTAATTTCCATTCATCTTATATAGTTTTAATGTCACAGAATTTTTAATATTTCTCTGGAAAATTTATATATGTCTTATATATTCTTTCAGCCTCTTTGATTAACATAATATATGAATTTAGTGATGTCTAATTTACAGTCCTTCTTGATGTCTTGATTAAGAATTCTCGACTACCATAAGGTCATTGAAGGCATTCTTTTATTTTATTTTTGGAAAAATTCTACTATTTCCTTTTTTATATTTAGGTTATTATCTTAAACATATTATCTGTATGTTATGTGGCAATGGTGGTCATAACCTTTTTTGTTGTTTTTGTTATTATTTTTTTCTCATGATGATATGAATACAAATGCACTCACTTATATAAAGTTTAAAATCAGGTAGTTATTTATGATCTTAGAAGTGAGGCAGCAGTTGCCCTTTAGTAGACAAAGAGTAGTTGGCTGGGTACAAATTCATCAAACTGTACAATTTTGGTTCTAGTACCTTTCTATAATTTATATTGTATTTCAATGAAAATTTACATAAAGTAAAAAAGAATACATTTAAGAGAATACCAAACAAATGCAATGTCTACAACTTGTTTTTTTCTACTTCACAAACCAACTTGTAAAATAACATTATTGGCATCATTGGGAAAATCTGAACACTGACTTGTTACTAGATAATACAAATATATTATTATTTATTTCATGATAATGTGACAATGCCATGTGGTTATTATAAAGGCTTATATACATTTCTTTGATTTTTTTATCTGTATAAAAGGTATTTATAAGTTAAGTTATTTAGTGTTTTGAATTTCTTTAAAATAATCCAGTGGGAGAAAGTGTTTGTAAGGATAGGTAGAGATGAAATAAAATGGGTCACATCAACTTTTAAATGCTGATACTTCTTTAAAGAGATGATAAGTACATGTTGTTTTATAGTTTATTATGTCTAATTTTCTGAATGTTTGAAAATTTCAGTAATAAAATGTAAATATATTCCTGCCAAATCAAGTCTGAAGATGAAATCACAAGTGGGCTGACAACTTGATTACAGCCTTGTGCTAGATATACTGCATTAAAAAAAAAAATACCGATTGATTTTAGAGAGAGAGGAAGGGAGAAGGTGAAAGATAGAAACATCTATTTGGCCCGACCAGGCGGTGGCTCAGGGATAGAGTGTTGGACTGGGACACAGAGTACCCAGGTTTGAAACCACGAGGTTGCCAGCTTGAACATGGGCTCACCTATTTCGAGCAAAGCTCACTAGCTTGAGCCCAAGGTCGCTGGCTTGAGCAAGGGGTCACTAGGTCTGCTGTAGCTCTCCAGTCAAGGCACATATGAGAAAGCAATCAATGAACAACTAAGGCGCCACAACGAAGAACTGATGGTTCTCATCTCTCTCCTTTCTGTCTTTCCCTACCTGTCCCTCTCTTTCTCCCTCTGTCTCTGTCACAAAATAAAATAAAATAAAAAAGAAAGATCTATTTGTTCCTGTATTTGGCTTGTCTGCAAATTGAATCCACAATCTTCGCAAATCAGGCAGACGCTCTAACAAATGGAGCCATCCAGCCAGAGCTTGATTGCAGCCTTGTTACAAACTAAGCAGAGCACTCTGTCAGACCTGAACGTCTGGCCCACAAGTAATTTTGAAAAAAAAAAAGTATGCTGCTTTAGTTTCTTAAGTAGCAATATAGAACTAATATAGTTTACCATTAAATTACTGAGTATAAACCAGTTGTTCTACTTGACTATTTACTTAACACAACAATCAATGTCAGATAATACTCTCATTCTATAGAGTATAATTTTGAGACTCAAAATAGCTATGTAGTTTTCCAAGGGTCAAACCAATTAACAGATGCTCTAGCAAAATATATATTTAGTTCTGTCAAATTACAAAGTGTGTGGTATTTGCTCTACACTATATACCCTCCCTGTAGAAACAGACCAGGGCAGCTCCTCAGTAACATCAAAGAACACAGGCATATGCAAACTGTTACATTCAAATGTTGGTTATGATGTTGACTGTGATTGAATGTAATGTGAGATCTTCCAAAGGTGGGAAGTAACTTGTGGCTAAAAGATACATATTCAGGGTAATTTTCCTGTTATAATTTTGTTTTGTTCATTCTTATGGAAACTGTTCTTGTAGAAAGTGAGCACTATATAAGTAAAGAAACCACTGGAGATACTGAAATAACAAATTGGGAAAGAGAATATGTCTTAGAAAACACAGCTTTCTATAAATAAACTAATTCTTACTTTAACATGCTCTTTCTTTTGAGCATTTCAATATTTCAGTTCAAACTATTTATGAAACCTCTTTGAAGGATAGTAAGTCCTGCTATCTAGTAAGCAAGAGAAGGCTTGGATTTTTATTTTTATTTATTTATTTATTTATTTATTTATTTATTTATTTATTTTGTATTTTTCTGAAGCTGGAAACGGGGAGAGACAGACAGACTCCCACATGCGCCGGACCGGGATCCACCCGGCACGCCCACCAGGGGGCGATGCTCTGCCCACCAGGGGGCGATGCTCTGCCCCTCCGGTGCATCGCTCTGTTGCCACCAGAGCCACTCCAGCACCTGGGGCAGAGGCCAAGGAGCCATCCCCAGCACCCGGGCCATCTTTGCTCCAATGGAACCTCGGCTGCGGGAGGGGAAGAGAGAGATAAAGAGGAAGGAGAGGGGGAGGGGTGGGGAAGCAAATGGGCGCTTCTCCTGTGTGCCCTGGCCAGGAATCGAACCTGGGACTTCTGCATGCCAGGCTGACGCTCTACCACTGAACCAACCGCGAGGGCCAAGGCTTGGATTTTTAAATGTTACTTTAAACTCATTAGAAACAAAAGATGATGGTCAAATGAAATACATTTATGATTCCTTATGAAGGTTAATAAGCCTTATTATTTTGATCTTATTATTAAAACATTAAAAATGTCTTATAATAACTCTAGTGATTACAGAAAGCCTAAAGAGAAATACAATCTTTTAATCAACAAATAAAATGTTCATAGGAGCTCCTATCAGCTGTCAAATTAAGTTATGAAACTAATTATTAGTCTAATTTATTAGTCAACAGTTATGTGTTACTTTTAGTAAGAAAATATTTCTGTTAGTGAAGACAGAAACTTTCCATTTTTGTTCTAGGTAAAAGTGCTGCAAAGGTAAAATTCTAGAAAATCATTAAACTTTGAAGGAGTATCAAGAGACACTAAAGACAAACTAGTTTAATAGGAACATGGGCTAACCTGAGGAAAAAGTCCTTGGGATAAATCAGAGATTTGATAACACCTAAGTCCATTTATATGTGTAGGGCGACTGGTGAAGCAACTCCAGACTTGCTTATTGTTTAGGTAGAGATTTTCCTGGAGGTGTGGCACAATACTTTTAAATATTTGAAATAAAATATTTGTATCTAGCAATGTTATACAAGTAATGTGACAATACAGCTTTCTTTCAACTGTGATTAGCTTGGGGTAAGTCCCACACAGATTGACTGCTCTGACCTTGCCCCTTCTAGATTCTGGCCCTGGGTGTGAGCCTGAGGATAGCAAGTATAATAGCTGTACCTAAATTACTGTAAATCATCTTAACTCAGAGCCTCAGAGAAAACATTGAAGCTACCCCTGAAGTGATATCTAAGAAGTGGAAACCAGAAGAATGAAAAGCCTGCCATGTCTAGCCACAGAGCCAACCAAACATTTCCAGAGCTAAATATGAGTAATTTTATGTAAATCTACCTCTGATGCCCTTGGAAGCCAAGAAATGTGAGTCAGGCATACCAGGAATTTCATATTAAAAGAGGGCTGGTGATATATAGTTTAAGTTTGTATTTGTTCAACTTTTATAACTTCTCAATGTTATGGTGGTTCATTCTCTACACTCACATACACATACACACACACATACACACAAAAGTTTCAAAAATATATTTCTGTAGTACAAGAGAATAACTAAAGTTGAGAAACTTGATCTCATCTGACCATGGACCTGGAAGCAGAGACGGATGCAGCAGATATTGTTTGTGCCTCACTTCTTTCCCCCTAATAGCAAGATTACAGCAAGGTTTGCTACTTTCTATACACTCTAGGGAAGAATCCACTTACTTTCTCATTTTTTTTTTATTGATAGGGTTTAGTTCCTTGTGGTTGTAGGATTGTGGTACTCATTTTTTTATTGATTGTAAGCTAGGAACCCTTCCCAGCTTTAGAGGTAACCATAATTTTTGGCTAAGGGAGTAAATCACATGTGTAAATCACCCTTCTGCCTTTATTCCAATTTTAAGGACTCCTATTAGATTGGGGCCAATACGATAACTCAAGATAATCCTCTTATCTTCAAATTAGTTTAACAACCTTGATTCTATTTTCCTTTGCTATATAATATGACATATTCACAAGTTCCAGGGATTAGTATGTGAAAATTTTTGAGGATGGAGAAGGAAGCATTATTCTTTCAACCACAGTCCAGAAGATCTAAAAGAAATGTTCAATGTATGTGGCAGAGACTGAAAGTGAAAACCCAGTGTGACATGATGTTGAGGAGGTAGTGATGGATACATAGACTTTGTAGTACTTTAAGAAATTTTACCTTTATCTTAAATGTAAATGAAAAGATGCCAAAGGAAACTTTAAGAAGAAAGTATGGAAAAGAGGAACATATGATGATGTGATTCAATATGCATTTAAAAATGTTGACTGCCTCAGTATTATGAATAGATTCAAAAGAAGGATAAATTAGATAGAAAGCTACCTAAATTAGGAAGCTAAATCACTAAATTGTTAAAGATATGATTATAACTTATACAAAAATGGTGGTACTCAAAATGGGCAGATATAATTGGGTTTGACTGGAGGTAAAATTGATAGAAATTTATACATTATACAGAGTGAAATAAGTAAATCAGAAAAAAACAAGAACTACATGATTCCATACATTGGTGGAACATAAAAAACGAGACTAAGAGACATGGACAAGAGAACGGTGGTTACCAGGGGTGGGGGGAGGGAGGATGCAGGAGGGAGGGAGGGAGGGAGAGAGGGGGAGGGGGAAGGGCACAGAGAAAACTAGATAGAGGGTGACGGAGGACAATCTGACTCTGGGTGAGGGGTATGCAACATAATTTAATGACAAGATAACCTAGACAAGTTTTCCTTGAATATATGTACCCTGAATTATTAATGTCATCCCATTAACATTAATAAAAATTTATAAAATAAATAAATAAATAAATAAACAATAAAACAATTGAAAATAAAAAAAGTATATTATATATAGGGATAGATAACATCATGTGAAAATATGGGCTGAAAGAATTCCACAGAGAAGGCTCATATGATATTGTATACATGAATAAATGTGCATATATTTTGGATAGAGCAGCAAGAATGGAATATAAGGGACTGATATAAAACATTTCTAACCTGCAAATATTTGAAGGTAGAGAATATCCTCTATTCATCTATGTGATACTTTAATAAATTGTTCCCCACCTAAGGGGGGAAGTTAAGAAATTTGTATTTGCATAAGTTCTAGAGAAGCATCTCAGAGAAACAGACTACAATTGATGTTCAGACAAGACTCTGGAACAAAGTTTCACATGACCTATGGAGATAAGAAATATTAATTACATTCAACAATACATTGAAACACAGGTTCTAAAGGAAATATTAAAAAGATAAATAAAAATAAATAACAGTAACAGAAGTCAACCCTTAATAATTACACTCAATTTTGGGGCCTTTAAAATGTAATGTTTACAAATTTAAACATTTTCCTCTATATTCTGATAATTCCTGTAGACAAAGTAATGAAAAAAATTGCTCAAAATTATATGATGTACTGCTAGCAAAACTTCCACTCACAGAATAATAGTGATCTTATCTATTTTAGTTACTGTTACTTTCGTAGTGCTGGAAAAATGTGTTGTACTAGCAGGGACTCAATAAACATCCATAGAGTGAACAAATTGTAACACAAATTAGAACCATTCATATTATATGTTTGAGAATAAACCTATCAAATTTTAATTGCTTAGAGGGAAGGTGTAGATCCAAATATGTGCAAGGCTTTATTCCTAATCTGACAGTTTTTACATGTGGCTGGGAAGATTGACATATACAAGACTTTCTATGGTATAATGCAGCCCATACTCAATAAAATGTAGCTAAAATTATTATTAGATACAAGTTTCAGCATTATTTTTAAAAAAGTGTTACCTTTGATGATTTACTTAACTCCTTGAACCCAATTTTAGCATTTTTAAAATGTAGCCACTTTTATATTATATAAATAATAAATAGGGTACGGAAGATAAAACCTCAATTGTAATGTTTGGCTCAGAGTAGACACCAATACATCATGCCTGGCTTTCAATGTCAACAAAAATTCTGTAAGCATAATTAAAAAAGAAAAAACAAAAAACAGTTTGAAGAGACAAAGCAAGACAAGCATCAGACCCAGACTCAGTGACAGTGGCGATAGTGCTAATGGAAAAAGTAGACAATATATAAAAATGGTTGTGTATTACAAACAAAGAAGTAGAAACTCTACTAAAATTAAAAGGAAATGCTGTAAGTGAAAACCAATGCAACAGAAATGAAATATGCCTTTGATGGATTTGTCACTAATCAGAAATAACTTAGGAAAGAATCAGTGATCTGGAGGTATGTAAATGCAAACTTTCCAAACTAAAATTAAATGAGAAATAAGAATGAAAAAAAGAAAAGACAAAGAACAGAGTATCTAAGGACTATGGAACAATGTTAACTGGTATAACATGCATAGTAGAAACAATCAAAGGAAAAGAAAGAGGGGAGCAAAATAAATATTTAAAGTAATAAAGTGTTGAGTTTGCAAAGCCTCAAGTCCAGGTAATGTCAGAGAACACCACCCTGTATATATGTTTTAAAACTGCACATAATCATGTCATATTTAAATTGAAGAAAACCTAAAGATAAAAAAAACAAGGCTTATCCAAATAAGAATCAGAAAAATAATTACATCAGACTCTTATCAGAAATAGGAAGAGTAGACTTAAATATTTAGTGTTGAAAGAAGAAAAATCATTAAATTCTATACTCAATGAAAGTATCCTTCAATATTAAAGAGGAAATAGTTTAATAACAACATACTTAAATATAAATTAACAAAATATGTACAAAATTTATATGCAAAAATTCATAAACTTTGATGAAAGCAATATAAGATCTAAATAAATGGAAAGATATTCTGTGTTTATGGACTGAGAGACTCCATATTTTTAAAATGTCGGTTCTATCTAACTTGATGGATAGATTTACCATAATTGCAATTAAAATTCCATCAAATTACTATGAAATTATAAACAAACATATTCTAAAATTTATATGAAAGGCAAAAGATCTAGACTTAACACATTATCAACACACTAAAGAAAAAGAACAAAATTGGAGAATAAAGATTTCCATTAAAAATGGTCAAAAGGCGGAGGATGACATCAGAGTAATGGCGGGGTAGGAAGCAATACCGATAAATCTCCCCCAAAACTCAACAAGATCATCAACCAGAAACAGAAAAACCTATCCTTGGAGCCTCGAGATGTTTCACAATACACCCGAAGGTATGGTCGAGCAAAAAATTGGCTAAATATATAACCAAACCCCGAAGGAAATAGGGAGTAAGAAATGCTCAGCCTTTCTCACTAACCTAAACAGGGCGGCTTGCTCTGGGATCCATGAATATAGAAACTGAGGCAGGCAAAGGGGGTGAATAGATCCAGGCCGTGGCACAAACGGCCGAACCAGGCTGTGGCACAGAGATCCAAGCCGAGGAAAAACTGATCCTGTGGCAACCCAGGCAATACAAGCTAACACTCGCACCAAACCCAAACAAAGAAAGACAAGCAAGGCAGCCATTTTACCCGATCTCCTGGTTGGCGCACGCAGATAGTGGGCGAGAGATATCTTCGTAAGCCCCGGGAGTGGGTGCCCGTGTTACCCCACAGAGAGGAGGAGTCAGAGGCCTTTGTGTGGGCCAAAAGCAGAATCTCTGGGCAGCCCCAGCGCCCTGGGAAAGCTGCGCATGGAAAGGGAGCGAGAACTAATTCCAACGGTGGAACTTTTCTGTGCTGGTAGGGGATTCACTCAGAGGGAAACACGGCCGGCCTGTGCATGCAGATAGTGAGCGAGAAATTCCTCCGAGTGCCTCGGCAGTGTGCGCCCATGTTATCGCACAGAGGGGCAGAGTCAGGGTCCTTTGTGTAGGCCAAAGCGGAATCTCGGGCCGCCCCAGCGCCTTGCAAAAGCTGCGCACGGGGACAGAGCGAGAGCCAATTCCTACGCAGGAACTTTTCCATGCGGTTGGGGGTTTCACTCAGAGCGTGAGACTGCTGGCCGGATATCCTGGTCTGTGCGCAGATAGTGAGCGAGAGTTTCCTCCAAGCACCCCGGAAGTGGGCGCCCGCCTGTGTTACCAGACAGAGTGGCAGAGCCAGAGATCTTTGAGTGGGCAGAAACCCCGCCTGATTATGCTAGAAGCTCTGACTGACTGAGCCTTACCCAGAGCCTTGTGCTGAGTGGAAATAGAGTGGGGAGTTGCCAGCTCATTGAGCCTCTTACTATCCAGGCAGAGGCAACAGCAACCCCATAGCTGGATTATCAGGCTACTAATTGAGGAAGGAAAGACTAGGAGAAAGGCTCCAGGAACACGGACTCTCTCACTGTCGGAGCCTATAAATGCTAATGAGCCTCGACTGCCAACGAGACTAAAGCACAATACATGACATCGCCATAGAAACTTATCAACTGCAAACCTCTACCTGAGCGTGCCAAAGGGGCAGAACCCGGGGTACAGAGTCACCAACCAGGAAGAGGGAGAGAAACGAAAAAGCAAGAAGATAACCTCTCAAAATCAAGAATAATCCGCAGACTTTATAACCTATCCCATTTTATTATATTTGTTCGTTTGTTTCTCTTATCTTCATTCTTGATATTTTTTTTTCTCCTCCAATTTGGCCGATTAACTCTCTGCTGGTCTTACTCTCTCCTCTCCTTGAACTACACTACCCATAAGTATTACATCTCCCATTATCTTTTCTCTTCTCTTCCTTTCTCTCTATGAGGGTTGCACTCCAAAACCCTTAACTCTCTCTCTCTCTCTCTCTCTCTCTCTCTCTCTCTCCTCTTTTTTCTTTTTTCTTCTTTTAGTGGTTCCCTCTTTTTTTTTTCTCTCTCTCTTTCTTTTCTCCCTCTATATTAGTTTCTTCCTTTCTCCTTTACATCTCCTCTCATTCAAACCTCAATAACAAACAAATTATCTTATCTGGGACTCAAACTTATGTCTGTAGCATTTTGGGGGGGGGGTTACTTTACCTTTTTAACTCACTAGCAGTGCTCCCATCCCTGGCTCTCCATTTTATCTAGTTCTTGTTCAACTAAATACAATAGTAATTTTTTAATTTGTCTCCCCATTTTTCTGTTTTCCTCTTATTCCTCTCATAATAAGTCTTAGTCAACCAACACCTAAAAGCAAATCATTTTATTCTTGACCCAAATTTTTTCCTTATTTTCTTTTTGTGGGTCCATACCCCCTTCTTTTTCTTTTTTTTTTTTTTTTGCCCCTTTATTACTTTTTCCCAATTCAGGCCCTGCGTTACAGGCATTGTTTGTTATAATTCACAGTTCACCACAAGATTTTCTCAAGAAAGAGGGGAGTGGAGAGGAGAGGAAAAAAGGAGGGGGGGAATAATTTCCTTTTTTTAAAATTTTTATTTTATTTTATTTTTCTTTATTACATTATTAATTTTTTTAAAAAAACAATTCTTTTTGATTTTTTATTTTTTAACTTTTTATTCTTTATTAAATCTCATTAATACTATCAATAAAAACAACCTCAGATGCCATTGAGGAAGAGAAAATCGAATATCATGGATACAAAAGAAAGAGAGGTAACACAGCTAGATGAGGAAAAATCTATGGAGAAAAAAATTAATATATTGGAATCCTTGGAGCTAAATGACAGAGAATTCAAGATAGAAATCCTAAAAATCCTCCGAGATATACAAGACAACACAGAAAGGCAATTTAGGGAGCTCAGAAAACAACTCAATGAACACAAAGAATATATGTTCAAGGAAATTGAAACTATAAAAACAAATCAAACAGAGATGAAAAACTCAATTCACGAGCTGAAAAACGAAGTAACAAGCTTAGCTAATAGAAGAGGTCAGATAGAAGAGAGGATTAGTGAAATAGAAGACAAGCAACTTGAGGCACAACAGAGAGAAGAAGAAAGAGACTCAAAAATTAAAAAAAATGAGATAGCCATACAAGAATTTTCTGACTCCATCAAAAAGGATAACATAAGAATAATAGGTATATCAGGGGGAGAAGAGAGAGAAAATGGAATGGAGAACATACTCAAACAAATAATAGATGAGAACTTCCCAAGCCTGTGGAAAGAACTAAAGCCTCAAGTTCAAGAATCAAATAGAACTCCGAGTTTTCTTAACCCCAACAAACCTACTCCAAGGCATATCATAATGAAATTGACACAAACCAACAGCAAAGAAAAAATTCTCAAGGCAGCCAGGGAAAAGAAGAATACAACATATAAAGGAAGGCCCATTAGATTATCATCAGATTTCTCAGCAGAAACTCTACAAGCTAGAAAAGAGTGGACCCCAATATTTAAAGTCCTGAAAGAGAGAAACTTTCAGCCACGAATATTATACCCATCAAAGCTATCCTTCAAATATGAAGGAGAAATAAAAACATTCACAGATACAGAAAAGATGAGGGAATTTATCATCAGAAAACCCCCACTCCAGGAATTACTAAAGGGGGTTCTCCAATCAGATACAAAGAACAAAAAAAAAAACAGAGCACAAGTAAAAGCTCCAAGAAGAACAAAATAAAACCAAATTTAAACTGTGACAACAACAAAAAGAAAGGGGGGGAGAAGATAGAGATTAACAGGAGCAAAGGACGATGGAGTGCAAAAGTACTCACAAAATAGTTCGCTACAATGAACAGGGTAGGGACCCTTTTCATTACTCAAAGGTAACCACCATTGAAAAAAACACCACAGAAGCACATAAGATAAAAAAGATAGCAACAGAGGAAAGATGTATGGAATACAACCAAATAAAAACAAAAGATAGAAAAACGAAAGAGAAGGATCAAACAAGACACAAAACTAACAGAAAGCAATCTATAAAATGGCAATAGGGAACTCACAAGTGTCAATAATTACACTAAATGTAAACGAATTAAACTCACCAATAAAAAGGCACAGAGTAGCAGAATGGATTAAAAAAGAAATTCCAACTGTAGGCTGCCTACAGGAAACTCATCTAAGTAACGAGGATAAAAACAAATTCAAAGTGAAAGGCTGGAAAACAATACTCCAAGCAAATAACATCCAAAAAAAAGCAGGTGTAGCAATACTCATATCGGATAATGCTGACTACAAGACAGGAAAAGTACTCAGAGACAAAAATGGCCATTTCATAATGGCTAAGGGGACACTGAATCAAGAAGACATAACAATTCTTAATATATATGCACCAAACCAAGGAGCACCAAAATATATAAGACAGCTACTTATTATCTTAAAACAAAAACTGACAAAAATACAATCATACTTGGAGACCTCAATACACCGCTGATGGCTCTAGATCATTCATCCAAACAGAGAATCAACAAAGACATAGTGGCCTTAAACAAAACACTAGAGCACCTGGATATGATAGACATCTACAGGACATTTCATCCCAAAGTGACTGAGTATACATTTTTCTCCAGTGTACATGGATCATCCTCAAGAATTGACCATATGTTGGGCCACAAAAACAACATCAGCAAATTCAGAAAAATCGAAGTTGTACCAAGCATATTTTCTGATCATAAAGCCTTGAAACTAGAATTCAACTGCAAAAAAGAGGAAAAAAATCCCACAAAAATGTGGAAACTAAACAACATACTTTTAAAAAATGAATGGGTCAAAGAAGAAATAAGTGCAGAGATCAAAAGATATATACAGACTAATGAAAATGACAATACGACATATCAGAATCTATGGGATGCAGCAAAAGCAGTGATAAGAGGGAAGTTCATATCACTTCAGGCCTATATGAACAAACAAGAGAGAGCCCAAGTGAACCACTTAACTTCCCACCTTAAGGAACTAGAAAAAGAAGAACAAAGACAACCCAAAACCAGCCAAAGAAAGGAGATAATAAAAATCAGAGCAGAAATAAATGAAATAGAGAACAGAAAAGCTAGAGAAAAAATTAATAGAACAAGGAGCTGGTTCTTTGAAAAGATCAACAAAATTGACAAACCCTGGCAAGACTTACCAAGGAAAAAAGAGAAAGAACTCATATAAACAAAATCCAAAATGAAAGAGGAGAAATCACCATGGATACTGTAGATATACAAAGAATTATTGTAGAATACTATGAAAAACTTTATGCCACTAAATTCAACAACCTAGAAGAAATGGATAAATTCTTAGAACAATACAACCTTCCTAGACTGAGTCACGAAGAAGAAGAAAGCCTAAACAGATCTATTAGTAGAGAAGAAATAGAAAAAAACCATTAAAAACCTCCCCAAAAATAAAAGTTCAGGCCCTGACGCCTATACCAGCGAATTTTATGAAACATTCAAAGAAGACTTGGTTCCTATTCTACTGAAAGTATTCCAAAACATTGAAGAAGAAGCAATACTTCCAAAACATTTTATGAGGCCAACATAACCCTCATACCAAAACCAGGCAAGGATGGCACAAAAAAAGAAAACTACAGACCAATATCTCTAATGAATACAGATGCTAAAATACTAAACAAAATACTAACAAATCGAATACAACAACATATTAAAAAAATAATACATCATGATCAAGTGGGATTCATCCCAGAATCTCAAGGATGGTTCAACATACGTAAAACGGTTAACGTAATACACCATATCAACAAAACAAAGAACAAAAACCACATGATCTTATCAATAGACGCAAAAAGGCTTTTGATAAAATGCAACACAATTTTATGTTTAAGACTGTCAACAAAATGGGTATAGAAGGAAAATATCTCAACATGATAAAGGCCATATATGATAAACCATCAGGTAACATCATATTAAATGGCACTAAACTGAAGGCTTTCCCCCTTAAATCAGGAAAAAGACAGGGTTGTCCACTCTCTCCACTCTTATTTAATGTGGTACTAGAGGTTCTAGCCAGAGTAATCAGACAAGACAAAGAAATAAAAGGCATCCATATCAGAAAAGAAGAAGTAAAGGTATCACTTTTTGCAGATGATATGATACTATACATCGAAAACCCCAAAGAATCCACAAAAAGACTACTAGAAACAATAAGCCAATACAGTAAGGTCGCAGGATACAAAATTAACATACAGAAGTCAATAGCCTTTCTATATGCCAACAATGAAACAATTGAGAATGAACGCAAAAGAATAATCCGCTTCAGGATTGCAACAAAAAAAAATAAAATACTTAGGAATAAACATAACAAAGAATGTAAAAGACTTATATAATGAAAACTATAAACCATTGTTAAGGGAAATCGAAAAAGATATAATGAGATGGAAGAATATTCCTTGTTCTTGGCTAGAAAGAATAAATATAATCAAGATGGCCATATTACCCAAAGCAATATACAAATTTAATGCAATTCCCATCAAACTTCCAATGACATTTTTTAAAGAAATAGAGCAAAAAATCATCAGATTTATATGGAACTATAAAAAACCCCGAATAGCCAAAGCAATCCTAAAGAAAAAGAATGAAGCTGGGAGCATTACAATACCTGACTTCAAACTCTATTATAGGGCCACGACAATCAAAACAGCATGGTATTGGCAGAAAAATAGACACTCAGACCAATGGAACAGAATAGAAAACCCAGAAATAAAACCACATATATGTAGTCAAATAATTTTTGATAAAGGGGCCAATAACACACAATGGAGAAAAGAAAGCCTCTTCAATAAATGGTGCTGGGAAAACTGGAAAGCCACATGCAAAAGAATGAAACTGGACTACAGTTTGTCCCCCTGTACAAAAATTCACTCAAAATGGATCAAAGATCTAAACAAAAGACCTGAAACAATTAAGTACATAGAAGAAGACATAGGTACTCAACTCATAGACCTGAGTTTTAAAGAGCATTTTATGAATTTGACTCCAAAGGCAAGAGAAGTGAAGGCAAAAATTAATGAATGGGACTACATCAGACTAAGAAGTTTTTGCTCAACAAGAGAAACTGATAACAAAATAAATAGAAAGCCAACTAAATGGGAAATGATATTTTCAAACAACAGCTCAGATAAGGGCCTAATATCCAAAATATACAAAGAACTCATAAAACTCAACAACAAACAAACAAACAATCCAATAAAAAAATGGGAAGAGAATATGAACAGACACTTCTCCCAGGAAGAAATAAAAAATGGCCAACAGATATATGAAAAGATGCTCATCTTTTTTAGCTATTAGAGAAATGCAAATCAAAACTGTAATGAGATACCACCTCACACCTGTTCGATTAGCTGTTATTAGCAAGACAGGTAATAGCAAATGTTGGAGAGGCTGTGGAGAAAAAGGAACCCTCATACATTGTTGGTGGGACTGTTAAGTAGTACAACCATTATGGAAGAAAGTATGGTGGTTCCTCAAAAAACTGAAAATAGAACTACCTTATGACCTAGCAATCCCTCTACTGGGTATATACCCCCAAAACTCAGAAACATTGATACGTAAAGACACATGCAGCCCCTTGTTCTTTGCAGCATTGTTCACAGTGGCCAGGGCATGGAAACAACCAAAAAGCCCATCAATAGATGACCAGATAAAGAAGATGTGGCATATATACACTATGAAATACTACTCAGCCATAAGAAATGATGACATCGGATCATTTACAGCAAAATGGTGGGATCTTGATAACATGATACGAAGCGAAATAAGTAAATCAGAAAAAAAACAGGAACTGCATTATTCCATACATAGGTGGGACTAAAAGTGAAACTAAGAGACATTGATAAGAGTGTGGTGGTTACGGGGGGAAGGGGGGAAAGGGGGAGGGGGAGGGGCACAAAGAAAACTAGATAGAAGGTGACAAAGGACAATCTGACTTTGGGTGATGAGTATGCAACATAATTGAACGACAAGATAACCTGGACTTGTTATCTTTGAATATATGTATCCTGATTTATTGATGTTACCCCATTCAAAAAATAAAATTAATAAATAAAAATGGTCAAAAGGCCCTGGCCAGTTGGCTCAGCAATACAGCGTCGGCCCCATGTGTGGAAGTTCTGGGTTAAATTCCCAGCCAAGGCACACAGGAGAAGTGCTCATCTGCTTCTCCACCCCTCCCCCTCTTCTTCCTTTCTGTCTCTCTCTTCCCCTCCCACAGCCAAGACTCCATTGGAGCAAGTTGGTCCAGGCACTGAGGATGGCTCCATGGCCTCTGCCTCAGGGGCTAGAATGGCTCCGATTTTAGTGGAGCTACGGCTCAGAGGGGCTGAGCATCACCCCTGGTGGGCATGCCGGGTAGATCCTGGTCAGGCGCATGCGGAATCTGTCTCTCTGCATCCCTGCTTTTCACTTCGGAAATATACCAAAAAAAAAAAAAAAATGGCCAAAGAATCTGAATATTCACTTAATCAAAGAATATATGGAAATGAAAGATACATATGTTCAACATCATTTCTATTTGGGAATTGCCAATTAAATAGCAATAAGTTACCTCCATATGCCTATTAGACAAAAAAAGAAATAAAAAAGAGACCAAATGTTAGTGAGTTAGCACCAAAGCCCTCTTTGGTAAATGGGAAAACCACTTTGGGAGATAGTTTGGTAATTTTACAGAGCTAAATGTAGTCTTACCATAAGATTCAGATAATCACCCCTTACATATTATTCTCCTTAATATGAAACTGTATGTTTAGACAAAAACCTGCATGTGACTATATACTGACTTTACTTATGCTTATAAGCCAGCAAAAAACTAAGATACATTTCAATAGGTGAATAAGTAAAAGCTGTGGCACATTCATACACTGGAGTACTATTGAGTGATAAAAATATATTAAAAAATTGCTATTAAAAAAACAGACAGTTCTTAAATGCATATGGATAAGTGCTAAATCTCTATCTGAAAAGGCTAGAAAATATGTGATTTCAACTTTATGACAATCTGAAAAACTCAAAGCTACAGAGTCATTAAAAAGTTCAGTGGTTGCAGGGTTTTAAGCAGGGAAGAAGAAAGAGTGGAGTAAATGAAGCAGAGAGAAATTTTAAGGCAGTAAAATTATTTCTGTATGATACAGTAATGGTGGATAAATAACAGTATGCATCTATCAAAACCTATAACATTAATAGCATTAAAAATAAACAATATATATAAAAATTTATAGTTGATTTGGTAGTTTGAAGGATCCCATAAAGGAATGAAGAATGTGACAAGAGTATCTAAGTATATTAAAAACATATAAAACAATGTTATTGAAAGGGATGTGGAGAAAGGTGCTAGACTCATTAGAAATGAGTGATTAGGTAAATTCAAGGCATAAGAAACATTACCTAATCAATAATCTTGTTTTCCATTGGATATACCTTCATAATTCAAAGAAATCTGTACATGTATACTGGAAACTGAACAATTAACTAAACAGATGGCTGATGGTGGGGACTCACTATTAAGAGTTTGAATTTATAGAAACAAGGGGAGATAGAATGTTTCATTTGATATGAATTAAGGTTGGAAAAATCAGTATTAACTCATAGTATTTTAATATAGATACAAATCTATATATAAATATTATAGATATCTGTATATGCAAATGGTAGTTTTTATCCACATATTCTCGCTCTGTCAGCTGAGAAGACCTAAAAACAACCACACTCCATTAGCAATGAGCACAGGTAGAACCAGATCTTGGTTTCCAATTTTATTCTTCAACAAAAGCAACCAGGGACCCCCAGAGAAAATGTCTCATTCCAAGACTGAGGCTGATATATATTATGTGAGCCTGGAGAGTATTGCAGTATAAGAAAGTGTTCAAAAAACAAAGCAAAGTTGACAGGTTTATAAAAAGGACACAGGAGTCAATTGAAGGAGCTCTTAGTAGCCAAAACTTGAAGAATTTGAGCAACAAAATAAGGTAGTATTGAACTATAATCCAAAGAATAAAATAAATACTCATCAGTCCATACTGACATAAATTATTACATATAAACAGATAGAAGAGACAAATCTCCCATGAAGAATTCCAAGTAAATTTTTTGTGAATATTCCACCCTTAAAGAGTGGAGCATCACTCCTAAGTGTGGACTGCACATATTTATTCCTTTCTAATTGGTATAGTATGAAAATAGAAAAAGTAATAATAACTTTATAGTGAAGAAACCTGACAAATATTACCTTGTCCAGGTGACCAAAGTCAATATCAATACTAATAAGACATACTGTAGTATTGTATGTACACTTGATGTGATGTGATGAAAACCACACTTCTTCTCTGTAGTTTTCTTACCCCAAACCCATAACTATAGTTCAATCATAGCAAAAACACTCAATTCTGATATAAGAACATTCTAAAAATTCTTGACAAGCACTTCTAGAAACTGTCAAGGTCACCAAAAATAAGAAAAGTTTGACAAAATATCACAGCCAAGAGAAGCCTCAGGAAGCATGATATTTTAACACAATGGTATCACCGATGTTATCCTAGAATAGAAAAAGAACAGTAGGCAAATATTAAAGAAATCTGAATCAAGACCAATTTTAATTCATAATAATGTATCAATATTGGTTCACTGATTTGAACAAATACCAGAATAATGCAAGTTGTTAAGAATAAGGGAAAGTGGTTAAATAATAATATATGATACTACTTCTATATTATGTTCTTATATTTTTCTGTAAATCTAAAACTGTTCTAATATATAAAGTCTATTTAACAGATATTCATTCTGGTTTCTTAGGTCATTTGGACTCTCTTTAAATATTGAGACTTTTGTACTACCCATATACCTAAATAGAAATGCCCATTATATAAATAATTCTTACTCTATTATATGCTGCTCTAATCAAACCTGATCATAGTTGTTCTCTACTCTTTGTTTCTTTTGGTTCTAGGAAACCTTGAAACATTTTACTTTCAGGATTAGTAAAATTATTTTTATCATTTTTAATAGTCATGTCGATTCAACATTCTGGATATAAGAGGCTATAATAAAAATAACAACTTAGAAAATAAGGGGAAAACCAAACACAAAAAAGAAAAAAAGGGAAATAAAATTAAAAACAAAATGTAAATACGAGGAAAATCAATCATGATTTAGACCAATCCTGATTTGCAGGCATTCTTGCTTGCAATTGTAAAGCTCATACACAGGGTTAGATCCTTGACCCGAGAAATTCAGATTGGCTACATGCTGTAAATTTAAAGGCAGTAACATATAAAGAAAATAAGATGTGAGACCTGAGAAGTTAAGAGATTTCCACTCTAATCTAATATCTGCCACAATCTGAGATTAGGAAATTCAGTAAGCAATTTTAATCTCTTGTACTTATTATTTCTACCTTCATATTGGGGAGAGTAGCTTTAGGTGTACCCTATATTTTTTTCTAATTTCTAGTATTCTATGAATTTTATAGATAACAAATAATAGTAGTGGTTTTTAAAAAGTAAAAGAAAAGAGAAAATATAGGAGAAAGATGAACAAAAGAGAGATTCTAGTTATCTGTTTTTTACTGGTTACATCCTCTAACCACTCCCAGCTATTCATCTCACAGAAAAATGAACAAAAAAAAAAAAAATCCTGTATTTAAAATGATTTAATAATTTTTTTTTTCTTTATTCATTTTTAGAGAGAAGAGAGAGAGACGGGGGGAGGAGCTGGAAGCATCAACTCCCATATGTGCCTTGACCAGGCAAGCCCAGGGTTTCGAACCGGCGACCTCAGCATTTCCAGGTTGACGCTTTATCCACTGCGCCACCACAGGTCAGGCCTGATTTAATAATTTCACACTTAATTTTTACTATAAGGTCAAGTCACTAAATATTTTTAAAAGGTCCACATGAACTGGCTCAAACATCATATTCCTCTGTGAAGGTCATCTCTTGCTAGTGTCCCACGGGTTCCTGCCCTCTGGTCTTCTTCCAGTACATACTGCTCTTTCCTGTTTCAGATTTTACACACATTACCAAAAAGCTCCTTTTCCAACTCTTTGCTTTTCTGTTTTCTGTTCCTGGTTCAGAACTGTTTTAGATCAACTTCTCTGAAAAAAATTATTTGACCTGAATCTAAACTAGGTCTCACTGTTTTATTAGTTCTTTGCACCTTTTATATTTCCTACAGAGCAGTTATCACAGAAGTTAAACGTGTGAAGTGGTTTTAAGGTGTGTTTTTAAAATATTTGACACTTTTCCCATTGAGAAATAGGTTCTCTGTCCTCTTCCCTTGAATCCAGGTTGATATTTGTGATTCACTTACAACTAATAGAAAGGATCTGAAGTGATACAAGATAACTTTTAGGTCAGAAAAGTCATAAAAGGTAATTCAAATCCCAACTGATTTGCCTCAGATGCAAGCCCCACAGAATCCCTAGTACCATGTAAGAAGTCTGATGATACTGAAAACATGAGGTTATAGAGGTGACCTGTTGACTTCAGTCAATAGCTGAGCTGAGTTTCAAGTTGCTATTAGGGTGGATAAGTTACCTTGAAGATGACAAATGATTGTAACCCAGCCAACATCTGGCTAGAAATGGTCTAAGAGACTCCAAGAAAAAACTGCTTATTTAAACCATTCCTAAATCATGACCCAAAGAATAAAATGGTTACACCAATTTTAAAGGTAATGTGTTATATAGCCATAGTAACCAAAATACTAGGTATAGCTGTGACTATGTGTTTGATATTTAGTGATCCTCTATGCTAAAAAATACGTCCATGGAGAGAGACTGTGCCGATATGTTCCCTACTATCTATCCAGTACATAGGGTGCAGCACATAAAGTGTTAATATTGAAAGAATAATGTGGACATTCTATAACATATTTAAAATATTTATTATAAAATTTTCATGCAATGCATGCAATATTAATCTTTTTATGAATATGCTACAGACATTTTTGGAGGGTTTTATTATAGTGCACCATTTAATATAGAGTACCATTTCAAAATGCACATTTAATTTCTTTTTCTTTAATTTAATTTATTGTGTTTATATAAATACTAGTGTCGCCCCAATTGCACCCACCTCCCTCATATTCTCCTCAACATCTCCCTTACCCTCCTCCCAACAGCCCCCTGCCCCCTTCCTTTCAGGTTTCATTCCATTCCTCAGTTCACAGTGTTCCTTGGATTTCTCAAATGAGTGAGGTCATATGATATTTTTCTTTCTCTGCCTGGCTTATTTCACTTAACATAATAGTTTCCAGGTCCATCCATGTTGTTGCAAAAGCTAATATTTCCTTCTTTTCATGGCCCCATAGTATTCCATTGTATATATGTACTACTGCTTTTTAATCCATTCGTCCACTGACGGACACTTGGGCTGTTTCCAGATCTTTGCTATTGTAAACAATGCTGCCATAAACATGGAGATGCATTTCTTTTTTTTTTGAATCAGTGATATGGTGTTCTTGGGATATATTCTTAAAAGTGGGATAGCTGGGTCCAAAGACAGTTCCATTTTTAATTTTTTGAGGAATCTCCATACTGTTTTCCACAGTGGCTGCACCAGTCTGCATTCCCACTAGCAGTGTAGGAGGGTTCCCCTTTCTCCACATCCTCGCCAGCACCTATCGTGTGTTGTTTTGTTGATGAGCACCATTCTGACTGGTGTGAGGTGGTATGTCATTGTGGTTTTAATATGCATTTCTCTAATGATTAGTGATGTTGAACATTTTTTTATTTGTCTATTGGCCATCTGCAAGTCCTCTTCGGAGAAGTGTCTATTCATTCCTTTTGCCCATTTTTTTATTGGATTGTTTGTCTTCCTGGTGTTGAGTTTTACAAGTTCTTTATAAATTTTGGTTATTAACCCCTTATCAGATGTATTGTCGAATATGTTCTCCCATTGTGTGGTTTGTCTTTTTATTCTGTTCTTATTGTCTTTAGCTGTGCAAAAGCTTTTTAGTTTGATATAGTCCCATTTGTTTATCCTGTCTTTTATTTCACTTGCCTGTGGAGATAAATCAGAAAATATATTGCTGCGAGAGATGTCGGAGAGCTTACTGCCTATGTTTTATTCTAAGATGCTTCTGGTTTCACGACTTACATTTAAGTCTTTTATCCATTTTGAGTTTATTTTTTGTGACTGGTGTAAGTTGGTGCTTATTTAATCTACATCATTATATATTTTATTATTTCAAATAACTCCTACATTCCAATTGCACACATTGCTGGTTGGATTGTACAATGGTGCAAACATTGTAGAAAAGAGTTTATCAGTTTCATGAAATTTAGACATAATTTAATTTTTAAATTTACCTAATGACCAAGTAATTTCACTCCAAGCTAACCAAAGAAATTAAAACATCTTTCCACATAAAGACTTTTTATGAATGTTTATATGAATATTCATGCTATTATTTATAACAAAAAGCAGAAATAACCTAAATGCCTGTCAACTGAAGAATAGATAATCTGTTGTACATTTATACAATGGAATATTGTTTGGAAATAAAAATGAAATGAAGTACTGATGTATACAACATGGATGAATTTCAAAATATTATACTGAGTAAAAGGACCCAGAAACATATACATAACCCGAGGACCCTTTGTATATGGAACGTTTATAAAAAGGAAATCTATATAGATGGAAAGATTCATGGTTCTCTATAACTTGGGAGAGAAAAATGTGGTGGCTATAAATGAGCAAGGATATTCTTTGTGTAGTCATAGAACTGTTTTAAAATTTAATTGTTATGATGCTTCTACAAATCTGCATTTTACCAAAAAAAATCATTAAATTACAAACATAAATTTTGTGAATTTTATGGTGTATAAATTATCCCGGAGAGCAAAGAAATTGAACCATTATATGACATGGCAGAAATGAGATGTCGCTAGTTTTAAAAAAAAGAACAGTTGTTATTATCTGAGAATTCACAGAAACATATGCCTGAATGTGGTTTACCTGATGAAAAAATTTACAGACCTTTTTTGGTGAATATAGATAATGATGTAAAACAGCAAGCTAAATACAAAACTTAGAAACAAAAGCAAAATAAGAAAGACAAATAGTAATGAGTTAACTGAAAAAAATGGAAACAATTTGTAGCAAATGGAGAGAAAAGGAAACTTAGAAAAATGAAAGCTATATCAAATGGTACACAAACTTCAGCACTAGCCTGAGTGCATTGCCTTATAACTGTCTTACTACCAATTCAAACATCCTCTGGTGAAAAACATATTCAAGTGTGACCCCCAGAGTAAAAAAGCAGATACCTGAGTACATCTTAAAACAAATGAAGGGTCCTGGACAGTTGACTCAGTGGATAGAGCATTGGCCCAGTGTGCAGAAGACCCAAGTTCAATCACCAGTCAAGGCACACATGAGAAACAACCATCTGCTTCTCTTCCCCTCCCCCACCCCTTCCCCTCTCCTCTCTCTCACCTTCTTGCAGCCAGTGGCTTGATTAGTTTGAATGTTGGCCCCAGGCACTGAGTATAGCTTGGTTGGTCTGAGGGCTTGGCCTCAGACACTGAAAATAGCTTGGTTGATTCAAGCATTGCCCACACATAGGGTTGCCAGATTGATTCCAGTTGGGGTGCATGCAGAAATATTGTCTCTATCTCCTCTTCTCTCACTTAAAAGAAAAAAAAGTGAAAATAAAAAAATTAATCAAGAGAATAAGACCTTTTCAATGTGATATCAGAGATACTGATATAACAACTAAAATATATTAAAAAAATTATTGAATGCAATTTACAAAGTTAATCCCTTATTCTTTTTTTTTTTTTTTGGAAGAGAGAGAACAGACAGGGACTGACAGAACGAAAAAGTGATAAGGAGCATCAAAGCATCAACTCATAGTTTTGGCATGTTAGTTGTTCATAGATTGCTTTCTCATATGTGCCATGACCAGGGGCTCCAGCTGAGCCAGTGACTCCTTGCTTAAGCCAGTGACCTTGCGCTTCAAGCCAGCAATGTTTAGACTTAAGCCAGTGACCATGGGCTCATCTCTATTGTTCCAGGCTCAAGTCAGTGACCCCATGCTCAAGGTGTTGAACTTATGCTCAAGCTGGATGAGCCCACATTCAAGCAGGTGATCTTGGTGTTTCAAACCTGTGTCTTTAGCATGCCAGGCCAATGCACTGCACAACTGCCTGGTTAGTCAGTCTTCTATCCTAAAACATGACTTTTTGCTTTGAAATATATAATTCAACAGCAAGACAAATTTAAAAGTCAATAACAAAATATCCATGATTATAGGCATTTTATATATTTTAAGAAATTTAATTCTAAATGTAAGTTAACTCAAATATTTTATAAGCCTTCTTTCAAGACTTCTAAATTTCACATCAACATATTATGACTTAAACAAAAAAGATTACTTGAGAAATTTTTATTTTATAGTGCTACAAGAATGACCACATTAAAAAATATCTTTGTGCCTGACCTGTGGAGGTGCAGTGGACAGTGCTGACCTGAAATACTGAGGTCAACAGTGAAACCCTGGTCTTGCCTGGTCAAAGCACATATGATAAGCAACTTCTACAAATAGATGCTTCTTGTACCTCCCCCTTTTCTCTCTCCTCTCTTTAAAAACAATGAATAAAATCTTTTAAAAAGGGTTGCTGTCAGAGTAATGGTGGTATGAGAGATGCCCTTGACCTCTCCCCTTGAAATTTCAACAAATTGAACAGTTATAACTCAGGGAAGGATTTCTGGCTGGGCTCACAGTCTTGTCTGAAATATCCATGCACCCAATTGACTAATGATGGGAAGGGTTATAAAAAAAAGGGAGCAGAAGATAAAATGCACAGATTGTTGGCTTGGGAGAAGGGAGAGGTCCAGACTAGTCTGGCTATGTCCACTAAAGCTCTGGAAACACAAGAAATCTAGAGTGACTGGGTTACTGTCCACCAGGGTTCCAGAGAGCAGAGAAACCTGGAGTGACTGGGTCTTCTCCTGCTGGAAGGAGTAGAGATATTGGAAGAAATTTGATATGATACTGAACCAAAGTGGCAGGACATGGTGTCAAAGCCAGTGTTCCCACAGTCAACCCAAAGCCTGAACTTGGACAGAAACACAAAAATATTAAGTGCAGCCTCAACCCAAACAAACATACTCCATGTCACATCGTAATAAAATTGTCAAAAATCAATAACAAAGAAAGAATCTTCAAGGCAACTAGGAAAAAGAAGAATAAAACATATAAAGAAAAGTCCATTAGGTTATCAGCAGACTTTACAGCAGAAATTCTATAAGCCAGAAGAGAGTGGACTCAAATATTCAAAGTACTGAAAGAGAGAAATTACCAACCAATAATACTATATCCATGAAAGGTGTTCTTAAAATATGGAGAAATAAAAACTTTTTCAGACATACAGAAAATAAGGGAACTTCTCACCAGAAAACACCCACTGCAAGAAATACTCAAGGGGGTTATTCTACCAGATACATAGAACAAAACTACAAGTAAAAGCTACAACAAGCTTACACCATAAACAAGGGTAATCTGTCACAACAAAAACAAAAGAGGAGAGAATTAAGAAACAAGAGAGATCCTATGTAAACAACCTAACATCATATCTGAAAGAACTAGACAAAGAAGAACAAAGGCAACCCAAAGTCAGCAGAAGAAGGTAAATAGGAAAAATTAGAGAATTAGAGCAGAACTAAATGAAATAGAGAATAAAAAATCTATAGAAAAAATTAACACAGAAAAGAGCTGGTTCTTTGGAAAGATCAATAAAAATGACAAATTCCTGGCTAGACTCACTAAAAAAAAAAAAAAAAAAAAAGAGTAAGGCCTCATATAAATGAAATCCAAATTGAAAAAATAGAAATTACCACAGACATAGATATACAAAGGAACATACTAGAATACGATGAAAATTTATATGCCACCAAATTTAGCAATCTAGAAGAAATAGATAAATTTCTAGAACTATACAATCTTTCTAGACTGAGTCACAAAGAAGTGGAAAACCTAAATAAGTCTATAAGCAGGGAGGAAATAGAAACAACTATCAAAAACCTCCCCCAAAATAAAAGTCTGGGACCAGATGGCTACACTAGTGAATTCTATCAAACATTCAAAGAAGACCTGGTACCTATCCTACTCAAAGCATTCCAAAAAACTGAAGAAGCAATAATTCTTAAAACATTTTATAAGGCCAACTTAACCCTTGTGCCAAAACCTGGCAAGGACAATACAAAACAAACAAACAAACAAAAAACTACAGACCAATATCTTCAATGAATACAGATGCAAAAATCCTAAACAAAATTCTATCAAATCAATACAACAACAGATTAAAAAACATAATAACATAATCACAATCAAGTGGGATTCATTCTAGGAGTACAGGGATTGTTCAACATACACAAATCAATCAATGTAACACATCAACAATACAAAGAACAAAAATCATATGATTTTCTCAATAGATGAAGAAAAAGATTAAATAAGATACATCTATTTATGTTTAAAACACACGATAAAATGGGTAAAGACAGAATGTACCTCACAATAATAAAGGCCTCATAGGACAAACTGTAAGACAATACCATAATAAATGGTGAAAACTAAAAGTTTTTCCTCTAAAATCATGAACAAGACAAAAATGCCCATTTTCTCCACTCTTATTCAATATGGTACTGGAAATCTTAGCCAGAGCAATTAGTCAAGAGAAGAAAATAAAAAGCATCTATATGGGGAAATAAGAAGTGAAGGTATCACTTTTTGAAGATGGCATGATCTTGTACATAAAAACCCCCACAAAACTCCCCCCAAAACTATTAGAAACCATAAAAAAAGTCATGGGATATCAAATTAATATACAAAAGTCTAATATTTTTCTATACAGCAACAATAATACTTCAGAAAATGAATTTAAAAATAACAATTGCTAGGCCCTGGCCAGTTGGCTCAGTGGTAGAGTGTTACTGGGCATGTGGAAGTTCCGGGTTCAATTCCTGGCCAGGGCACAAAGGAGAAGCACCCATCTGTTTTGCCACCCCCTCCCCTCTCCTTTCTCTAAGTCTCTCTCTTCTCTTCACCCAGCCAAGGCTCCATTGGGGCAAAGTTGGCCTGGTTGCTGAGGATGGCTGCATGGCCTCTGCCTCAGGTGCTAGAATGGCTCCAGTTGCAGCAGAGCAACGCCCCAGATGGGCAGAACATCGACCCCTGGTGGGCATGCCAGGTGGTTCTCAGTTGGGCATATGTGAGAGTCTGACTGACTGCTTCCCCCTACTTCTTACTTGGAAAAAAAAAAGCCCAAAAATTGCTGTTAAAATAGCAACAAAAAAATAAAATACTTAGAAATAAACTTAACAAAGCATATGAAGGATCTAAATACTGAAAACTAAAGACAGCCTCTTCAACAAATGGTGTTGGGAAAACTGGACAGCTACCTGCAAAAAAATGAAACTAGACCACCAGCTTACACCACTGACAAAAATAAACTCAAAATGGATAAAAGACTTGAATGTAAGCCGTGAAACCATAAGCATCTTAGAAGAAAACATAGGCAGTAAGCTCTCTGACATCTCTCGCAGCAACATATTTGCTGATTTGTCTCCACAGGCAAGTGAAATAAAAGACAGAATAAACAAATGGGACTTTATCAAACTAAAAAGCTTCTGCACAGCTAAAGACAATAAGAACAGAATAAAAAGACAAACTACACAATGGGAGAATATATTTGACATAGCGTCTGATAAGGGGCTAATAACTAAAATTTATAAAGAACTTGTAAAACTTAATACCAGGAAGACACAATCCAATCCAAAAATGGGCAAAAGAAATGAATAGACACTTCTCCAAAGAGGACACACAGATGGCCAATAGGCATATGAAAAAATGTTCAACATCACTAATGATTAGAGAAATGCAAATTAAAACCACAATGAGATATCACCTCACACCAGTCAGAATGGCTCTCATCAATAAAACAACACAGAATAAGTGCTGGCGAGGATGTGGAGAAAAGGGAACCCTCCTGCACTGCTGGTGGGAATGCAGACTGGTGCAGCCACTGTGGAAAACAGTATGGAGATTCCTCAAGAAATTAAAAATCGAACTGCCTTTTGACCCAGCTATACCACTGTTAGGAATATACCCCAAGAACACCATAGCACTGTTTGAAAAGAAGAAATGCACCCCCATGTTTATGGCAGCATTGTTCACAATAGCAAAGATTTGGAAACAGCCCAAGTGTCCATCAGAGGACGAATGGCTTAAAAAGCTTTGGTATATATATACTATGGAATACTACTCAGCCATAAGAAATGATGACATAGGATCTTTTACAACAACATGGATGGGCCTTGATAACATTATACTGAGTGAAAGAAGTAAATCAGAAAAAAACTAAGAACTATATGTTTCCATACATAGGTGGGACATAAAGATGAGACTCAGAGACATGAACAACAGTGTTGGGGTTACAGGGTGGGGGGAGGAGAGGGAGGGTGTTGGGGTTACAGGGTGGGGGGAGGAGAGGGAGGGTGTTGGGGTTACAGGGTGGGGGGAGGAGAGGGAGGGTGTTGGGGGAGGGGAGGGGCACAAAGATCATGGCTTTTCAGCATTTGCCATATTCCCCCCTTAATCTACAGACAGCAAATATTTACGTATGGTGTTTCCACTATAAAGACTGCTGTCTTAGGGACAAATGCTAATAAACTATTTCAGCAGTTCCTCCTTCTTCAAAGACTTATAAGTAAACATAGAGCTCTATGTTTCATAGGACATACTCAAGCTCACTCTATGCTCCCTGGAGCTTTAGCACAAGGGAATGCCCCCCCCCCTTTTTTGTGTTTTTTTTTTAGTATTTTTTCTTTTATTTATTTATTTTTTGTATATTTCTGAGGATAGGGATGGGGAGGCAGTCAGACAGACTCCTGCATGCGCCTGACTGGAATCCACCTGGCATGCCTACCAGGAGGAATGCTCTGCCCATCTGGGATGTTGCTCTGTTACAACCGGAGCCATTCTAGCGACTGGGGTGGGGGCCATGGGGCCATCCTTAGTGCCCAGGGTGGATTTGCTCCGATGGAGCCTTGGCTGCGGGCGGGAGGAGGGGGGCCGGGAGGAAGGAGAGGGGAGGGAGTGGAGAGGTAGATGGGCGCTTCTCTTGTGTGCTCTGGCCGGGAATCGAACCCAGGAATCCTGCACACCAGGCCAATGACTCCGAGGGGTCTACCATATCATGCTTTTTAATTAAAAAAAAAAAATTTACATTTCTTTTGAATGCTGATGAACAGGAGACACCAAATCTTTTTCGCCTGCAAACTACTACCTTCTTTATTAGATCTAGCTAATAACACTGTTCTGTCTTTTTTCCAAATAGCTCCAGATATATGGAAAAGATTTATATAGGCGGATGGGGATCCTCAAACCCCTCAGCGAGATCTTCTGAGAATGGCTCTTAAGATACCTAGAGGCAGAAAAAGCCCAATAGAGATCAGGGGGAACTACCAGCTTTTAGGATACACCCTTAAAGGCTCCAACACCCCAAAGGGGTCTCATAGGATGCCATCTGGGTCCTGCTTCAATAGTGGAAAGGAAGGTCATTGAGCTAAAGCCTGCCAGGCTTACACGCCTCTGCTGTGAGGAAACAGAGACACTGGAAGGTGGGCTTCCCCCTCGCTCCTCTAAGGGAGGGTTCAGTCTCTTCCAGCCCTGCTCCAGCCACCTATGACCTAATCTTGCCCAGAAAGCTGGGGTTTGCCACTGAAGGCTGAATGTGCCCAGGGCCGTCGACCCCATCTACGACACTGTGGACGAGCCTAGGGTATTTCTTCCAAGAAGCAGGTAAACTGATCTCATTCGCACAAGGGCCACTTAACTATGTCTTGCCTGAATAGTCAGGTTTTTTATTCTTCCCTCAAAGATCTCTGTTGTGGGTGTTGATAGTCCTATTTTCTGCTGCTTTGCTTAATATATAGTGTTTCTTTATCCCTCCTACCTCAATGCCCCACTCACATTTCAGGCTGGGACCTACTCTTAATTTAGAGCTCTCTTTCCTCCTTTTGCCAATTTGTATTATGAATTTACCTTTGCCACCCAGCTTAGTGTATCCCAAGGTTCTCTTTACCAGGCCACAGTCACAGAGCTCCAGGGAAAAGCAACCTGGTCTCAACTCTCCAGGCAGAGGAGAACAGGAGCTCCATATTCACGCATGCTGCAAATGACTTTTTCCAGTCTACCTGAATCATTACCAGCTAGAAGCAGCAGTCATTGGGACTTGGACATGAGCTGCAAAGTATAGAATGGTGACAACAATTCCAGTGCCATGCGGACTTTTCCTGTGGAGAACTTTCCTGGACTCCTGCTCCCTGTGACAGCTCCTAACAGACTGAACTGTGGTTGGGTTGCATTTTTCAGGGATTTGGCATGGTGATGTGGTCAACTTGGACTTGGGGAACATGTTAAGGACACTACTCATTTATGGATTCTTGCTGTATTCGCCAAGAGTTTGCTTAAAGGCTCTTAATCACTGTAAAAAAAAATAGAGGACTAGATGAAGAAGATGAGGCACATATACACCATGGTATATTATTCAGCTAGGAGAAATGGTGACATTGGATCACTTATAGCAGAATGGTGGAGTCTTGGTAGCATTGTGCGGGGTGAAATAAGCGAATCAGAAAAAAACAGGAACTGCAGGATTCCATACATTGGTGGGACATAAAGGCGAGACTAAGAGGCATGAACAGGAGTGTGGTGGCTATGGGGGGTGGGGGGAGGGAAGGAGGGAGAGGGGGAGGGGGAGGGGTACAGAGAGAACTGGAAGGAGGGTGGCGGAGGACGATCTCTCTTAGGGTGATGGGTATGCAACATAACTAAATGACAAGATAACCTGGAAATGTTTTCTTTGAATGTATGTACCCTGATTTATTGATGTCACCCCATTAAAATAAAAATTTATTTATTTAAAAAAAAAAACTACAATCCATTATTAAAAGAAATTTAAAATGACACAATGTAATGGAAAAACATTTCATGTTCATGGATAGAAAGAAGATGTGGATACTACTCAGCCATTAGAAACAATGACATAGTGAAATTTATAACAACATAAATGGACCTTAAGAACATTATACTGAGTGAAATAAGTAAATCATAAAAAGCTAAGATTATATGATTTCACACATAGTTGAAATATAAAACTGAGACTCACAGACATAGATAAAAGTAAGGTTGTTTTCAAGGGGAGGGGTTTGGGCAGTGGGAATAAGGGTGTAAAGAAGGACAAATATAAGAAGACAGAAAATAATTTGACTTTGGGTGATGTATATACAACATAATCAACAGTTCAAATGCTATAGAAATGTTTACTTGAAACCTATGTACTCTTGTTGATAAATGTCACCTTGTTAAATTTAATTTACTAAATGAAATAAAAAAAATAGAAAACAAAAAAAATTATGCAATTAGAAAGTGAAGGACAAAAATAGAAAAAGATAAGAAAAAAATAACCCAAAATTCCCCAGATAAAAAAATTAAAAAAAAAAACCATAAAAGAACTGAAAAGAACACAATAAAATAGTAAAATATTCCATGTTTATTTGTTTATTTATTTATTTTTATTTTAATTTTTTTTTTGTATTTTTCTGAAGCTGGAAACGGGGAGAAACAGTCAGACAGACTCCCGCATGCGCCCGACTGGGATCCACCCGGCATGCCCACCAGGGGGCGACGCTCTGCCCACCAGGGAGTGATGCTCTGCCCATCCGGGGCGTGGCTCTGCCGCAACCAGAGCCACTCTAGCACCTGGGGCAGAGGCCAAGGAGCCATCCCCAGCGCCTGGGCTATCTTTGCTCCAATGGAGCCTTGGCTGCAGGAGGGGAAGATAGAGACAGAGAAGAAGGAGGGGGTGGGGGTGGAGAAGCAAATGGGCGCTTCTCCTATGTGCCCTGGTCGGGAATCGAACCCGGGTCCCCAACACGCCAGGCCGACGCTCTACCGCTGAGCCAACCGGCCAGGGCTTATTCCATGTTTATTGATTGAAAGAATCAACATAGTAATAAATGGCCATATCACCCAAACCAATATACAAATTTAACACATTATTATTAAAATCCCAATGTCATTATTTAAAGAAAAAGAACAAAAAATCGCCAGGTTTGCATGGAACTATAAAAGAACCCAAATAGCCAAAGCAATACCAGGGGAAGAAAAGTAGAGCCAGAGGTATTTACCTGACTTCAAATTATACTATAGAGCTATGATAAAACAGCATGGTATTGGCAGAAAAACAAACATGCAGATCAATGGAACAGAATTGGGAACCCAGAAATAAAACCACATATGTATGGACAAATAATCTTTGACAAAGGAGTCAAAAACATATGGTAGAAAAAAGAATGCCTCTTCAATAAATGGTTCTGGGAAAACTGAAATGCCAAATGCAAAAGAATAAAACATGACTAATGTTTGTCCCCATGCACAAAAATTAATTCAAAATGGATCAAAAACTTAAATATTTGATCTAAAACAATAAATCACATAAGTACTAAAATCTTGGACCTTGGCCACACAGAACATTTTATGAATCTGACCACAAAGGCTAAGGAAGTAAAGGCACAATAAAATAATGGCACTATATCAAACTGAAAAGCTTCTGCACAGCAAAAGAAACTGACAAACTAGCACACAGACAACCAAATGGGAGCTGATATTCACAAACAACAGCACTGATAAAGGACTAATATCCAAAATGTATGAAAAACTCACAAACTTAATAACAAATAAGCGGACAATCATATTAAAGAATCGGGAGAGGTCTTAAGCAAACACTTTTCCCAAGAAAACATATAAATGGCTAACAAATATATAAAAAGATGCTCATTATCACTAGCTATTAGAGAAATGCAAATCAAAACTACAATGACATACCACCTCAGACCTATTAGATTGGCTTTTATCAACAAGAGAGGTAATAAATGTTGGAGAGGCTGTGGAGAAAAAGGAACCCTCATTCATTGCTGGTGGGAATGTAAACTAGTACAGCCATTATGGAAGAAAGTATGGTGGTTCCTCAAAAACTTAAGAATAGAATTACCATATTACCCATCAATTCCTCTACTGAGTATCCACCCTAAATCTCAAAAACATTGGTAAGCAAAGTCACATGTACCCCCCATGTTCATCACGGCATTATTTACGGTGGCCAAGACATGGAAACTACAAAAATGTTCTTCAATAGAGGGTTGGATAAGGAAGATGTTGTCCATGTACAAAATGAAATACTCCTCAGCCATAAGAAATGATGATATATTGCTGTTTATGACAACATTGATGGACCTTGAGAACATTATATTTATAGTAAGTGAAATACATAGATCAGATAAAGCTAAGAATCATACGGTATAAAATTGAGACTCATGAACATAGATAAAAGTGAAGTGGTACCAGGGGACAGAGGTCAGGCATAGAGGAATAAGAGAGACAAATATATATCCCACATCGGTGGAATATAAAACCGAGACTCACGAATATAAAAGTGAAATCGTTACCTTGGGGAGAACAGAGGGATCAATATACGGTGACAAAAAATGATTTGACTTTGGGTGGTGTGCACACAGCACAGTCAGCAACTTAAAGGCTATAGAGATGTTCACCTATGCTCTCTTGGTGATCAATGTCATCTCATTAAATCAAATTTCAAAATAAAAAAAAAATTATTTATTTATTTATTTTTTTTCTGAAGCTGGAAACGGGGAGAGACAGTCAGACAGACTCCCGCATGCGCCCAACCGGGATCCACCCGGCATGACCAACAGGGGCGAGGCTCTGCCCACCAGGGGGCGATGCTCTGCCCCTCCGGGGGGTCGCTCTGCCTTGACCAAAGCCTGGGGCAGAGGCCAAGGAGCCATCCCCAGCGCCCGGGCCATCTTTGCTCCAATGGAGCCCTGGCTGCGGGAGGGGAAGAGAGAGACAGAAAGGAAGGAGGGGAGGGGTGGAGAAGCAAATGAGCGCTTCATCTATGTGCCCTGGCTGGGAATCGAACCCGGGTCCCCCGCACGCCAGGCCGACGCTCTACCGCTGAGCCAGCCGGCCAGGGCAAAAATTTAAATTTTTAAAGAATTATTTTGTGATTGAAATAATAAAATGACTCTTTTGGAGGGAACATCACTGGTCACTGATATTATGAATAGTGATCTTTCCATATGTGGTGAGAGCTTTAAAACTTGAAATTAATAAAAAAAAATAAAACTTGAAATTGATTTGGATAGAAATATGACCCTGCTTCATTCAAATTTATATTAGTCTGAAGTTAAAGCTTCTTGATGACTCTGCCTCACCATTCAGCCATATATAATTTTTTAGTCTGGGGATATGTTTATTGGTAATTTGAACTTCTTTTTTTTAATATTAATATTTTTTATTAAATTTAATGCAGTGACATTGATAAATCAGGGTACATATGTTGAGAGAAAATATCTCTAGATTATTTTGACATTTGATTGTGCTGTATACCCCTCCCGCAAAGTTAAATTGTCTTCTGTCACCTTCTATCTGGTTTTCTTTGTGCCCCTCCCCTCCCCTAACCCCTCTCTCCTTCTTCACCCCCTCCCCCCTCCCCCAACCCCCCCGCCCCTGTTGCCATCACATTCTTGTTCAAGTCTCTGAGTCTCATTTTTATGTCCCTTCTATGTATGGATTCATCTCAGTTTTTTTTCTGATTTACTTATTTCACTCCGTATAATGTTATCAAGGTCCATCCATGCTATTGTAATTGATCCGATGTCATCATTTCTTATGGCTGAGTAGTATTCCATAGTATATATGTACCAAAGTTTTTTAATCCACTCGTCCTCTGACGGACACTTGGGCTGTTTCCAGATCTTCGCTATTGTGAACAATGCTGTCACAAACATGCGGGTGCATTTCTCCTTTTCGAGCTGTTCTATGGTGTCCTTGGGGTATATTCCTAAAAGTGGGATAGCTGGGTCAAAAGGCGGTTCGATTTTCAGTTTTTTGAGGAATCTCCATACTGTTTTCCACAGTGGCTGCAGCAGTCTGCATTCCCACCAGCAGTGCAGGAGGGTCCCCTTTTCTCCACATCCTCGCCAGCACTTATTCTGTGTTGTTTTGTTGATAAGCGCCATTCTGACTGGTGTGAGGTGATATCTCATTGTGGTTTTAATTTGCATTTCTCTAATGATTAGTGATGTTGAGCATTTTTTCATATGCCTATTGGCCATCTGTATGTCCTCTTTGGAGAAGTGTCTATTCATCTCTTTTGCCCATTTTTGGATTGGGTTGTTTGTCTTCCTGGTGTTGAGTTTTACAAGTTCTTTATAAATTTTGGTTATTAACCCCTTATCAGACGTATTGTCAAATATGTTCTCCCATTGTGTAGTTTCTCTTTTTATTCTGTTCTTGTTGTCTTTAGCTGTGCAAAAGCTTTTTAGTTTGATATAGTCCCATTTGTTTATCCTTTTATTTCACTTCCCCGTGGAGATAAATCAGCAAATATATTGCTCCGAGAGATGTCGGAGAGCTTACTGCCTATGTTTTCTTCTAAGATGCTTATGGTTTCACGGCCTACATTCAAGTCTTTTATCCATTTTGAGTTTATTTTTGTGAGTGGTGTAAGCTGGTGATCTAGTTTCATTTTTTTGCAGGTAGCTGTCCAATTTTCCCAACACCATTTGTTAAAGAGGCTGTCTTTACTCCATTGTATTTCCTTACCTCCTTTGTCAAATATCAGTTGTCCATAGAACTGTGGGTTTATTTCTGGGTTCTCTGTTCTATTCCATTGATCTATATGCCTGTTCTTATGCCAGTACCAGGCTGTTTTGAGTACAATGGCCTTGTAGTATAACTTGATATCAGGAAGTGTGAAACCTCCCACTCTATTCTTCTTTTTTAAGATTGCTGAGGCTATTCGTGTCCTTTTTTGGTTCCATATAAATTTTTGGAATATGTGTTCTATATCTTTGAAGTATGTCATTGGTATTTTAATTGGTATTGCATTGAATTTATAAATTGCTTTGGGTAATATAGACATTTTAATGATGTTTATTCTTCCTAACCATGAGCACGGTATATGCTTCCACTTGTTAGTATCTTCCTTGATTTCTTTTATCAATGTTTTGTAATTTTCCGAGTACAAGTCTTTAGTCTCCTTGGTTAAGTTTACTCCTAGGTACTTTATTTTTTTGGTTGTAATTGTGAAGGGGATTGTTTCCTTAATTTCTCTTTCTGACTGTTCATTGTTGGTGTATAAAAATGCTTCTGATTTCTGAGTATTGATTTTATATCCTGCCACTTTGCTGAATTTATTTATCAGGTCCAGTAGTTTTTTTACTGAGACTTTAGGGTTTTCTATATACAATATCATATCATCTGCAAATAATGATAGTTTTACTTCTTCTTTTCCAACTTGAATGCCTTTTATTTCTTCTTCTTGTCTGATTGCTGTGGCTAGGACTTCCAGGACTATGTTAAATAAGAGTGGTGAAAGGGGGCACCCCTGCCTTGTTCCTGATCTTAAGGGTATTGCTTTTAATTTTTGCCCATTGAGTATGATGTTGGCTGTGGGTTTCTCATAGATGGCTTTTATCATGTTGAGGTATGTTCCCTGTATTCCCACTTTGCTGAGAGTTTTGATCATGAATGGGTGCTGGATTTTATCAAATGCTTTTTCTGCATCTATTGAAATTATCATGTGGTTTTTCTCCTCCTTTTGTTTATGTGATGAATCACATTGATTGATTTACGAATATTGTACCAGCCTTGCCTCCCCAGAATAAATCCCACTTGATCATGGTGTATGATTTTTTCCATATATTGTTGGATCCGGTTTGCTAATATTTTGTTGAGGATTTTAGCATCTATATTCATCAGAGATATTGGCCTATAATTTTCTTTCTTTGTGTGGTCTTTGCCTGGTTTTGGAATCAGAATTATGCTCGCCTCATAAAAGGAGTTTGGAAGTCTTCCTTCCTCTTGAATTTTTTGAAATAGTTTGAGAAGGATAGGAGTTAGTTCTTCTTTGAATATTTGGTAGAATTCCGTTGTGAAGCCATCGGGCCCCGGACTTTTCTTTGTTGGGAGTTTTTTGATAACTGTTTCGATCTCCTTTGGTGTAATTGGTCTGTTTAAGTTTTCTGATTCTTCCAGATTGATTTTTGGAAGATTGTACGTTTCAAGGAATTTTTTCCATTTCATCTAGGTTGTCTAGTTTTTTGGCATACAGTTCTTCATAGTATTTTCTTACAATATTTTGTATTTCTGTTGTGTCAGTTGTTATTTCTCCTCTCTCATTTCTAATTTTATTTATTTGAGTCCTCTCTCTCTTTTTCTTGGGGAGTCTACTTAAAGGTTCATCAATCTTGTTTACCTTTTCGAAGAACCAGCTCCTAGTTTCATTGATCCTCTGTATTGTTTCTTTAGCCTCTATGTCATTTATTTCTGCTCTGATCTTTATTATTTCCTTCCTTCTACTACATTTGGGCTTTACTTGCTGTTCTTTTTCTAATTCTTTTAGATGCAGGGTTAAGTTGTTTATTTGAGCTTTTTCTAGCTTCTGAAAGTGTGCCTGTAGTGCTATGAACTTCCCTCTCAGCACTGCTTTCGCTGTGTCCCATAAATTTTGAGTTGTTGTATGCTCATTGTCATTCGTTTCTAGGAATTTCTTTATTTCTTCTTTGATCTCATTCTTAATCCATTCATTATTTAACACCCTGCTATTTAGTTTCCATGTGTTTGAGAATTTTTGAGCTTTTCTGCTGTGATTCATTTCTAGTTTCATGCCGTTGTGATCGGAGAAAGTGCCTGATATGATTTCAGTCTTCTTAAATTTGTTGAGAGCACTTTCGTGCCCTAACATGTGGTCTATCCTAGAGAATGTACCATGAGCACTTGAAAAGAATGTATATTCTGCTGCTTTAGGGTGAAAGGTTCTGAAGATATCTATTAAATCGAGTTGATCTAGTGTTTCCAATAAGTCTGCTGTTTCTTTGTTAATTTTCTTTCTTGAGGATCTATCTAGTGATGTTAGTGGGGTATTGAAATCCCCTACTATTATAGTATTGCTGTTGATCTCGCCCTTTAAATCCATCAAAGTCTGTTTTATATATTTGGGTGCTCCTATATTAGGTGCATAGATATTTATAATAGTTATATCTTCCTATTGGATTACTCCCTTTATCATTATGTAATGGCCTTCTTTATCTCTTACTATATCCTTTGTTTTAAAGTCCAATTTGTCTGATATAAGTATTGCTACCCCAGCTTTTTTTTCATTTCCGTTTGCATGAAATATTTTTTTCCATCCTTTTACCTTCAATCTGTGTGTGTCTTTTGTTCTAAGGTGTGTCTCTTGTAGACAACATATGTATGGGTCCTGTTTTCTTATCCATGCAGCTACCCTATGTCTTTTGATTGGATCATTTAATCCATTTACATTTAAGGTTATTATTGATATGTAGTTGTTTATTGCCATTTTCTTCTTTAAAGGTGTATTCCTTTTTCATTTTTTTTTTCTGTATTCTTTTCCCACTTTATCTGTTTACACCAGGCCCCTTAATATTTCCTGCAGCATTGGTTTGGTTGTAATGAATTCCTTGAGTTGTTTTTTGTCTGGGAAGCTTTTTATTTCTCCTTCAATTTTAAATGATAGCCTTGCTGGATAAAGTAGTCTTGGTTGTAGGTTCTTGTTCTGCATTACTTTGAATATTTCTTGCCATTCCCTTCTGGCCTCAAGTGTTTCTGTTGAGAAGTCAGATGTCATCCTTATGGTGGCTCCTTTGTAGGTGATAACTTTTTTTTCTCTTGCAGCTTTTAATATTTTCTCTTTATCGCTTAGCTTTGGTATTTTAATTATGATGTGTCTTGGTGTAGGTTTCTTTGGGTTTCTCTTTAATGGAGTCCTCTGTGCTTCTTGGATTTGTGAGAGTTTCTCTTGCATTAATTTAGGGAAGTTTTCAGCTATGATATGATTGAACAAAGTCTCTATCCCTTGTTCTTTTTCTTCTTCTTCAGGAACCCCTATGATGCGGATGTTATTTCTCTTCATGTTGTCACAGAGCTCTCTAAGAGTTTCCTCTGTCTTTTTGAGTCTTTTTTCTCTTTTCTTCTCTGCTTTCATGCCTTCATTCCAGTTGTCTTCTAACTCGCTGATTCGATCCTCTGCTCTATCTATCCTGTTTTTAATTCCTTCCATTGTGGTCTTTATTTCTGATATTGTTTTTGTCGTCTCCAACTGATTCTTTTTTATACTTGCTATTTCTTTATTTAGGTTTTCAAACTCCCCCTCCATTGTTGTTCTAAGATCCCTAAGCATCCCTACAATCATTATTTTGAACTCCGCATCTGGAAGTTTGATTATTTCCATATCACTCAGTTCATCTCTCGAAAGTGTCTCTTGTGGTTTCATTTGGATTGCACTCCTTTGTTTTCTCATCTTCTTCTTTTTTTTTTTTTTATTTGTAGAGTTGATTGAGTCTAGGCTTGGTGTTGTCTGCCTCCAGTTTTCAGTTGTGTTATTTTTAGGTCTTCGTGGGTTGGTATCAGCTATTATTTGTAATCCACTTTCGGATTTGGGTAGCTTTGAAGTCTTGATTTGTTTGTTTTCTTAACAGGTGATAGTCTTGTTAACTGATCTCAGCAGGGGGCTTCCTTGAAACTGTATCCAGGAATGCTGTGGGTGTAACCTGAGATGCTGAAGGTCTCTTCCTCCAAGTAATCTCACTGGGGGCAGGGTTTTTTCTCTCAGCTTCAGTAGGGGGAGGTGTATCTCAGATCTCCATGGAGACCTGAGTTACTGCCCCTCCTCCCCACTTCTTGTTTTCAGCTGTGTCTTGTTGTGCTGATTGGAGCTGGATAGATGTCCGGAGATCTCTGATCCGGAAGCACTTCAGCTCTGTTTTGTGAAAGGTTCAGTCCCTCCCCCAGCTATGGCCGCCTCCAGCACGAATGAGTCAGCTTTTTTATTTTGTTTCTTGCATACCTTAGCCCCTCACAGTCTGTCCCTCTCCCTGTCTTTTCCACTTGGGAGATAAGCTGGTCTTTTCAACCCACCTTGCTCCCTGGTTGCCAGGTAAGTGGCTGTGAGCAGTAGTTTCTGCTCTTTTTCCTCTGTGAAATCCTCTCTGGGCTCTTAGCCTCACCCCCTCCTTCCCTTCCTGTAAGCAGAGGAGATTCAGGCACTCCTTACCAGGATTATTGTGGCTTCCTCTTTGCTCCTTGGTTTTTGAGAGCTGTTCTTGCAGTTCAGTGTTGGTTTTTCATGCTGATTTTTTCTAAATTGATTTGTATTCCAGTTTGGTGTTGAGAGCTGGGCGTCTGTGCATCCGCCTACTCCGCTGCCATCTTCTCTCCCCCTGGACTTTTTTTGACTTACAGTAAATGGACTCAGATTTAATTTTCCATATAATTGTTGAAAATTTTTTTCTTCATAATAGATTTGTATTTCTTGTTTCTATCATGTGGCTTATTTGAAAAAAAAACTACTCACTTCCTGCTTCTTAACTGCATTCAAATATGAGTTATAGCTAAACAGAATGCCAGGGTAATAGAAAAAAATGATTATTTAATAATTAAGTATAATTTAACATATGGCATGAAGTCGAGTTTGGGTGAGCTGAGGTCTTCAGAGTAGTTTTGCAAATGCAATAACATGTGTAGGATTCAACCCAATATCTAGAAAATTTGCATTTACTTACTTTTATAAATAATCTCTATATATTTTAAATAAATTTATTGGGGTGACATTGCTTAATAAAACTGTTGGTTTCAGTGTTGAATTCTGTGAGGTTTCTTTTTTATACAATTTTTTATTATTGACTTTAATTTATTGTGTTTATATCGATTCTAGTGTCACCCCAAATGCATCTTCCCTCCCCCATATTCTCTTCAACATCTGTATACTGCATTGTGTGTTTAATACCCAAAGTCAAATCTTGTATCACCATATATACTGCTCACAAAAATTAGGGGATATTTTATAAATTTATATTCATTTTGAAATATCCCCTAATTTTTGTGAGCAGTATATTTATTTGACATTCTTTACCCTTTCATATTCTCTCTTAACCACCATGCAGTAGTCTGTGTCTATGAGGATTTTTTCTGTTTGTTTTTCTTGTCTGTTTATTTGTTGCTTTCAGCTTTATATCTCATATATGAGTGAAATAATATGGTTCTTGACTTTTCTATTTTTTGTAGATTGAATTTGCTAAAGTCTAAATACTTGATAAGGCCCTGGCTGGTTGGCTCAGTGGTAGAGCGTCGGCCTGGTGTGCAGAAGTCCTGGGTTTGATTCCCCGCCAGGGCACATAGGAGAAGCACCCATCTGCTTCTCCACCCCTCCCCCTCTCCTTCCTCTCTGTCTCTCTCTTCCCCTCCCGCAGTGAGGCTCCATTGGAGCAAAGATGGCCCGGGCGCTGGGGATGGCTCCTTGGCCTCTGCCCCAGGAGCTAGAGTGGCTCTGGTTGCAACAAAGCGACGCCCCGGAGGGGCAGAGTATCGCCCCCTGGTGGGCAGAGCGTCGCCCCCTGGTGGGCGTGCCGGGTGGATCCCGGTCGGGCGCATGCGGGAGTCTGACTGTCTCTCCCCGTTTCCAGCTTCAGAAAAATACAAAAAATAAAAATAAATAAATAAATACTTGATAAGTAAAATGTTACTTTATCAATGCCCTAAAGATTTCAAGGGTGTAACCAATTTTTCATTCAATCATTATAAAATATTTTCCTTAAATAAGATTCAATATATGAAGGTATACAGTCATTGTAATTATTTTTAAATATTTAACCATTTTCTATATATTCTTAATCCTTTAATTTGCATCCTACTCTGGTGATTTTCTTAGTTTGTGATGCTTTTTTTTCTCCTTAAACTCAACTTTCTGGAGTTAAGAGTAGTGATTAAATAAGGACCTGAAAATTAAATTATTGAAAGACTTATTTCCTCCCTCCTACTCATGTAGCTCACGCTGTCATTCAGAGTGACCTAATTTGTCTCAATAGATTTTTAGTGTTTGTGTACTTAAACTTGAATTGTCTTCCTAGAATTTAGGAAGTATTTTTCTTCTTTTATAAAAATGAAAAAAATAATAATTTGTCACAAATCTTGATGTTTTTAGAACATGGAGAAACCTTGAACAAGGGACAGTGGCTGAGAATTTTCCACTGTGAGCATTTTGTGACCAGCAATATAGTGTCAATGATAGAGAAAATATGCTGCTCTCTGATAATTCACATAAAACGACTACATCCATAAAATAACTTATTTTTTAGTCAGTTTCTCCATCTACCAATCACCTTTCTCAATTATCTTCTTAAAAACCAAGGATTAGGCTATTTTATACCAAGTAATCTAAACAAAGAGAATGATTTTGAAACATGGTAAGATTAAAATATGAGTGTACAGGTGAGATCATAAAGAAAAGTTATCAAATAAACTTCTAATATAAGATACTCTAACTTTTAAGTATGTATTGTTTTAGGTATTCTTTAACTTAATTTAGGAATAAAAATACATATTTCAAGAGTATCTTGCTTCTAGTATTTCTGTAACATTCATTTTATATGCCACTTGACAAAACAAATCCAGATATTTAAAATAGCAAAAGTGCCTGACCAGGTGGTGGTAAAGTTTATAGAGCATCGAGCTGGGATGTGAATGACCCATGTTCAAAACCTCGAGGTCGTCGACTTGAACGTAGGCTCATCTGGTTTGAGCACAGCTCACCAGCTCGAACCCAAGGTCACTGGATTGAGCATGGGGTCATTCATTCTGCTGTAGCCCCTCAGTCAAGGCACATATAAAAAAGCAATCAATGAACAAATAAGGTGCCACAATAAAGAATTGATGCTTCTCATCTCTCCTCTTTCTTGTCTGTTTCAATCTGTCCTTCTCTCTGTCTTCTATGTCTCTCTCTGTGTCTCTGTCACAAAAATAAATAAATAAATAAATAGCAAAAGCTATCATCAAATAACATTTTAGTCTCCTCTTATCACTAATGAATCTAAAGTTATCAAAAATGAAAAAAAATTTGCAGTTTGTACTCAAATTTTTGTCATCCAGATTGTCACAAGGTTATTACTTACTGTAGAAACCAAGGGATCTCTCTTAACCCCAGAAATTGGAAATTAGGTGCATTTAAGTCATGTACTCCTTAGTGCACAGAAGAAATCATTGTACACGATGGGAACACTGGCAAATTTAGCTCTTTTATCTCTCAAAAATCTGTGCTAAGTGTGAATGCCTGTGAAGGACTGCTCTGAACTAGCTGGTTGATAATAAGAGAACATTTTAAATGAGAACTTACATGCAAACTGAAGCACAACAGTTGTTCTCTCCAATTTTTATGAGTCACATAACAAATGACAGTCCTTTAGTCAAAGTTCGAAGAAAACAAGAGCTCAGAAACAAAGTATCTTAAGATTTGATTCTTTTAGGGTTGGGGGAGGGGGGATGGGGTGAAGAAGGAGAGAGGGGGTAGGGAAGGGGAGGGGCACAAAGAAAACCAGATAGAAGGTGACAGAAGACAATTTAACTTTGCGGGAGGGGTATACAGCACAATCAAATGTCAAAATAATCTAGAGATATTTTCTCTCAACATATGTACCCTGATTTATCAATGTCACTGCATTAAATTTAATAAAAAAAAAAAAGAACAAAAAAAAAAGATTTGACTCTTTTAAGTCTATTTCTAATCATTTGCGACACTGGATTTGGAAAGCTGTAAAAGACAACAAACAAGAATTTTTAAAAATTAAATGCTTGAAGTTTCTTGTAACAGATACTGTTATGTGTTCACCAAAACCAATTTCATTTTCCTATCACATATTCTGTTAGAACACATTTTACATAAGCAAATCAGAAAAAAACAAGAACTACATGATTCCATACATTGGTGGAACATAAAAATGAGACTAAGAGACATGGACAAGAGTGTGGTGGTTACCAAGGGTGGGGGGGGAGGGAGGACATGGGAGGGAGGGAGGGAGAGAGTTAGGGGGAGGGGGAGGGGCACAGAGAACTAGATAGAGGGTGACGGAGGACAATCTGACTTTGGGCGAGGGGTTTGCAACATAATTTGATGACAAAATAACCTAGACATGTTTTCTTTGAATATATGTACCCTGATTTATTAATGTCATCCCATTACCATTAATAAAAATTTATTAAAAAAAAAAAAAAAAAAGAACACATTTTACAATTTCTCTTGCCCTTAATGGCAGTCATGTTCTGAGTCCTGGCCAATAAAATGTAAGAACAGTTACCTATGTTTACTTTCGTCCAAATGGTCAATATTATGAGGACTCTTTCCCCACAGTCTTCCTATCTTCTGGAAGAATAGAGAGGATGCTGAGGACATGGAGAATGGTGGCATTACAAGAGACAGTCTGAGTCCTTGAGTAGCCAGATAAAAGGTTGCTCAACCAGAATACCGGCATTGAACATTGAGATGATTGAACAAGCAGCTCTTATTTTCTTAAGTCACTGATCAATCAAGATGTATTGATAGCAGTGAGTGATAACTAAGTTAATAGAAAAATTGGTTCTTCAGAGTAGGGTATTGTGATTAAAAATAAAATATTTGACATTGGGTTAGCAACTGGGCTCACAGCAATAAATTAGCAAGTTGAAAAGCTAGAAATCCATATTATCAAATACAAAATATTTAGTAAAATTTTATTTACAACCTCCTGGAAGGCAGAACATGTGACAAAGAATCAGGTGGCCCAGGAAAGTGGCCTGAGAGGGTAATGGTATTTGTGTATTTTTTTATACTACTGACTGCCACAAAGATACTGTAACAAAGAAATGAGTTCACACAGAAATTGGCTAGCTTTCAAAATTAGATTAAAGAGAGCACAGACTGGCTAGAGAGCAAGAACTTTTAACAAATAGAAAATTGTTTTCACATTCACCTACTCATACTAACATTCTCCCTCTACTCCACAGTTACTTAAATGCTTCTATTTGCACAATGTTTTTTTTATCTGTCAATATCTGGTACATAGTGTAGCTCCTTAACTAAAGAGTGAGAGTGCTGTTTATATTATTTTCTCAAGAGTTGCCAAGCACACAGTAGGGTGTCCAGGATAGAATAGGCACTGAAAAAGATATCTACTGACTGCTCACAAAAGTTAGGAGATATTTCATTGCTTCCTATTCATTTTAAAATATCCCCTAATTCTTCTAACAAAAATTAGGGGATATTTTATCACTTCATATTCATTTTGAAAAATCCACTAATTTTTTTGAGCAGTATATTTACATGTTTAAAGTATTAATTGAAAACAGATTATGGAGAAAAGAAAGTTTCAGTTTTTATTTCAGGTACACACAAATCTAAAAGAAAAAAGGGCTCATCCATTTAAAAAATCATGGAAAGGCAAAGAGGAATTATACATGATTCCAGAGTATCATATATGAACAGTTTCATACATGTACAAAATTACTACTGTGCAGTCATGCTACTGTCTTTTCATCAAAGATTATTAACAATGTAAGCAGGCAAATTAAATTGAGGTTATTGGCTTCTTGCAACAAGGAAGACAACTTACCAAGGTGTACTATGGGGCATCTCAGTGAGAAGGTATTAAAAAGAAGTTGTTTTATGATTTGAGCTTCCATTAGATGATTTTGGAGAGTGTTCAGATAGAGTGTTTTTTGCTCCATTGATTGCATTTAGGAAGCAAAAGTAATTCTATAATTGGGCATTTTACAATATTTTATGCAGATGGTGAGAGAAATGGAGCAGGTTTAAAGCTGGAATTGATAAAGAAGCATCAGTAACTCATGTTATAATGCAAAAGAAAATGCTAGATCATTGTTGTGGTTTAGACACAGTTCTTATTTTTGTCTATGCTCAGACATGATCAAAGAGTTGCATTGTTTTTGGTTCATTTCCGTCAGGATTCAGATTGACTGTCTCTGATGTTGGTGATCTCTGAAATTGTTTATATTCAATAGGAGAAAAACACACTTTTCAAACCCATGGCTTACCTGTCTTAAACTGCTGTTTTCTTTCTTTGTAACATGTTTGCAAAAGAGAAACAATGATTAGTTATGTAAACTGAAAATATAAAAATAAAAAAATTGTTATTTTCAAATAAGGTAGAAATATTCATTTGTTTTGCTCAAAAGAGAAAATAGGAATTCTAATAACAGATTTAAAATTTTAATATAGTTTAGCTAATTCTTTTCATAAGTTATCCCTTTCTCAAAACTAAATACGAAAATGGTAAAGATATAAATTTGACTTTGACTACTGGCAGTCTCTTTTTTGCTCCAAAACAATTCTATACGTTCAGAGCAAAAAAAAAAAAAAAAAAAAAAAATTTACACTAAGCTAACAAAGCCAGTTGAAATTCCCAGAAAGAAATGTATCTTCTCTATCCCTTCAGTATGAAATTTTATTCTAATCAATGTAATTTTCTGAAGAAAATAACCAGAATATAACATTTATAAACATACTTGGCTTTTCTTTCCTTATGATTTATTAATTTTCTTAATACTTTGTTGCTGTTGTTGTTTTGTTGTTTTGTTTTTGTTTTAGTGAGAGACAGGAGAGACAGACTCCTTCCTGCATGTGCCAACCTGGATCCATTGGGCCAGCCTCCACTGCTTGGCAACAGAGTCATTTTTTTAGTGCCTGAGGCAAAGTCATAAAGCCATCCTCAGTGCCCAGGACTAACTTTGCTCAAGCCATAGTTGCAGGTGGGAAAGAAGGAGAGAGAAAAAGAGAGAGAGAGCACGTGCTAGAATGGGGGGAAGGGTGGAGAAGCATGTTCGCTTCTGTTGTGTGCCCTGACGGGGAATTGACGGGGAATCGAACTGGGGACTTTCACATACTGGGCCCACACTCTACTGCTGAGCCAACCGGCCAGGAAACTTTTCCTTAGAATTAAAAAGTTTCCTTTAAACTTTTTTTTTAAAGGGGGCTAGCAAATGTGAGTGCCTATGCACAAAAAAAAATATTTAAAATAAGTAACCAAAATTTCATTTAAAATGTAATACATATATAAAGCAGGATTTTCAAATTAAAGATGCACTTCATCTTGGGTTAGTGTCAAAAATGAGGAATCATACCTTAATGACTTTTGAAAGAATTAGATAATTTCTCTTGTGTGTTTCATACTGATAAGCTCTAGGGGAAGACTGTTAGAAAACAATACAAATTTGTACCTTGGAGGCCAAAAATGAGTTTCAAAATTAGATAAAGATATATGATTTAAAATTTTCCGTTGTCTCCTAAAATCACAAAAGTAATTTCTCCTCTCTGAAACCATGTACAGATAAGCCTCCCTGCCATTTTTACTTTGATAACAGATATCACACATTATTGGATCTAGGTTTTGTAATTCCTTCTCACAGAAGAGTCCTAATACCTTAGCAGCAATTTTAATAGAAAGACAGGATCAGTTTAGGTGATAATCATAATGAAAGAGTAAATTATGATTCCTTAGTAGTAAAATATGTGCTTACAAAATGCTATAATCTTTGGTCTTCTTTCCTTTAAATCACAAGCAAAAAAAAAAAAATACAGAAGTATCCCATATGTTTTTCTTTTGTATGAAAAAGAGATTAATTCTTTCTTTTTCTTTAGAAAATACTAATCTGGGAAAATCTTATTTCTTTCATTTGACCATATATACATATACATATACATATACATTTACATATACATATACACATACACATACACATACACATATATATACATATACATAAACATATACATATACATATACACCTACATCTACATATACATATACATATACGTGTGTGTGTGTGTGTGTGTGTGTGTGTGTGTGTATGAAATAAATATATTTGGAATAAAAAACCCTTTCCAGTATAACCTCATTTCTGGCTTTAGCTTGTCAGGCTCTTAACAAATTTGATGCCAAATTTCTTTTAAATGCTTACTTCTGTTGCTACTCCACTTAAGGTATCTGACTATTTGAAATTCAGAAAGAATGCAGGATAATTTTGTAAAGGAAATTTAATCTTTGATCAAATTTTACTTGATTTTAGTTCGTCTACAGTGATTTTTTTTCCGAGACAGAGAGAAGTCAGAGAGAGAAACAGATAAGGACAGCCAGCCAGGAAGGGAGAGATGAGAAGCATCAATTCTTTGTTATGGCTCCTTAGTTGTTCATTGATTGCTTTCTCATCTGTGCCTTGATCAGGGGGCTACAGCAGAACAAGTGACCCCTTGCTCAAGCCAGTGAGTGACCTTGGGCTCAAGCCAGTGATCATGGGGTCATATCTATGATCTCATGCTCAAGCCAGGGACCCTGCGCTAAAGCTGGTGAGCTCGTGCTCATGCCATCAACCTCGGGGTTTCAAACCGTCGACCTTGGGTTTCAAACCTGGGTCCTCTGCATCCCTGTCGGATGCTGTACCCACTGTACCACCACCTGGTCAGGCTCTACAGTGCTTTAATGAGCTACAGTTTGCTACAGGTTTATTAAATATGGTCTTACTTTCACCTGTAGCAAAAATTAAGCAGTATTTCTAATACACACAGATCTTAATGATCAAGATTTTGCTTTTCCACAAATAAAACTGTTTGTAAACTAACACTTTAGATTTAAAACTTCCATTTCTACATATTTGCTTACTTTAGATGACTCCCAACATGTTAAACATACACTTTGATAACATACCTTTTGTTTAATAAATATATATATTGAAAGGCAGAAATCACAAACTGAACCAAAAACATGAGGCTAATGTGTTCCAAAAGGTAAATTTATTAAAAAAAAACAAACACCTAGGTGCAAGCAGGCTGAGACCAGCAAAGGGTGTCAGCCCCAACCTGCAGGAGGGAGCATTAGATATAGGGGCTAGGGGCAGATTAGCATACCTTGGTTTATGGCATTGGTCACTGACTTGATGAGTAGGAAGTAAGGAGTTCAGATGCAGAAACACCTCTGCAAGTTCTTTTGAGGTAGCCAGGCCTAATCAATGCGGTCCTATCTGGTGTCTTTGGTAAATCTTCAAGACAGCCAGGGTCAAGTATATCCCAGAAACAGCCAGGTCCTGGCAGCTCTGGGAATTATCTGTGAAATTTCTCACACGGACTCTGTTTTCTTTAGAATCTAAGTAAAGATCATGGATTTGTGATTTAGCGCTGTAGGGCCAGTAGCCATGGCCGTCCTGGTAGTGGCCATTCACAAGCAGATTTCCAATAGATTCGGGAAGACAGTAAAGAAACAGTGGAGCCACTGTTAGTAGGTACTCTTCGCTGCTTGGCTTTTACATTCTGAAGTCTGTGGATGGCTGATTTAGCCTTCTCATCCTCAGAAGAAGAGCTGGAAATGTCTGTTCCCGCCAACTCAGAGCCACCCTGCCACCACGGCTCCATCTTAGGCTCCAGCAGCTGCCAGCTCTCATGAAGCTGAACCCATAGTTGTTCCTCCAACAACTGCTTCTGCCAACATTCAACTTCCAGGACAAACTGCAACTCACAAACCCGTGTGGTCTCCTTCTCCAGCACTTGCTCCAGTTCTAGGATCTGCATCTCTTTCTCCCATGGCCATTCCAACTCCTCCCCCCCCCGCCCCCTTGGTTTGCAGGCCTCAGGCAGCTTCTTGCACAGAGCTCTCCGTTTCTTCTTGCAGGGTTGTAAAAATCAGCCAGCCCATAGTCCTCAAAAGAACAGCCATGGGGAACCATAAGAACAACCAGTCCTCTACCCCACCCCTGCAGGGTAGTGGCAGCTCCATACTGGTCTGACCTGAATCTTGCTACAGACTATGCCCAATGTAGGCCCAGTAGTCATGGCTACCCCATTGCCAGGCAGGTGCATGTTCTCAGTGAATTCGGGCAGATGGTAAAGAAACAGTAGAGCCAAAAAATGGTAGGCCATTCCTTTATTAAAATCTTGCAACCAACCAGCGAATAAACACACAAAGGGCTCCAAAACCCACTCACACATTCTCTGGTTTCACAACCAGGAGAATCTTTTCTGGCATTTCCTAGAATCAAAGGCCCTCACCAGTCTCAGTCACCTCTGATTCTCCATCTGCCAACATGGCTTCTTACTCTGCAAAACTGGCTTCTCTCTCCTTCCCTTCCATCTTGATTTCTTCTTCTTCTCCTTCCTCCTCCTTCTAAAAAACTGTGTGGGACCACAAAGAGCCCTCCTCCAGCACACATTAGAATAACAATGACCCTTCCCAAGCAGGAATGCAATCCACAATCAACTGCCCTGCTCTGAGGGCAAGCACACACATGGCTGTCCAGTACCATTTTTAACAATAAAAGTGAGTAAACTCAGAAAATACAAATTTTACACACTCATTTGCCCAACAAGCCCCCTTCAAGACTGGCTGTCTCCTTTTCTAACTAATGTCAGGTTCCTCTCACATGTTGTTCCCAAGGACACTTTCCAGATACTGCTGAGAAGACAAATACAATACATTGCTGCATTTCAAAGGGGAGGTTAGGAAGCTTATAAAAGAGAATAACAAGCAAATTAACTACAATCTTACAGTGTGGATAAGAATTTTCTATTTTGAGCCCTTCCTCCTCCTTTGGGTCTGTATTGTTCTTGGAATGGCTGCTGAGTAGACATTTTATCTATCATATATGTATATAGTGGCTATTTATTTTTTGATATATTTGATCCACAGTAATTTTTCTTTTATGAATTATTGAGAGGAAAATACTGTAGTGGAACTTATACTGTTGAGAACTTGTACATTTAAATTTGTGCCTAATTATTAAATTTTTAATAGGTTTATAGATGGTGTCACTAGGCAATAATTCCAATTTAACACAAATAATTTATTTATTTTTAAAATATTTTGTTCAGCCTGACCTGTGGTGGCACAATGGATAAAGTGTTGACCTGGAATGCTGAGGTTGTATGGTCTTGCTCAGTCAAGGCACATATAAGAAGCAACTACTATGAGTCAGTGCTTCCCATTCTTCCCCACCTTCTCACCTTTCTCTCTCACTCTCCTCTTTCTAAAATCAATAAATAAAATCTAAAATAAATAAATAAATAAATATTTTGTTGATATATAAGGTATCATAAGTCAAGTATGTGTTTAATATGTTGGGAGTCGTCTAAAGTAAGTACATATGTAGAAATGAAAGTTTTAAATATAAAATATTAGTTTACAAACAGTTTTATTTGTGGAAAAGCAAAATCTTGATCATTATGATCCGTATGTATTAGAAATCATGCTTAATTTTTGCCACTGGTGAAAGTAAGACCATATTCAATAAACATGTAACAAATTGTAGCTCATTAAGGCACTGTATTAAGTTTGTAAATTTTCTTTACAAACTTATCCTGCATTCTTTCTGAGTAAATTTCAAATAGTCAGATACCTTAAGTGGAGTAGCAACAGAAGTAAGCACTTAAAAGAAATTTGGCACCAAATTTGTTAAGCCTGACAAGCTAAATCAGAAATGTGGTTATTCTGGAAAGGGTTTTTATTACAATGACGTCCCCATTTAGGATTGAATGAAAGAAGATACCTAATTTTTGTAGCTTGTGTGTGTATGTGTCTCTGTGTACTCAAAATTAGATTTTCTTTTTAAGTATCATATTGGCATAAATTAATTTGTGCCTATTTTAAGAATACATGAATATAAAAGTACACTAAACTAAGCATTACAGTGTTACAATCATAGCCCAGCCTCCTAGTGATACCTTATCATAATAAATCATCTTATGACAGCTAAGTCACCATGCATAATTGAACACATAAAGAAATAAATACAGCAAATAGAAATGTCAGTTTTGATTTTTTGAAACCAGTTATTTATAACACAAGAAAAAATAAAGCTTTCAACTAGAAACAATGACTTTAATAGGATTATAATTAAAGGTAGATTATTTGCTGCCTATCTAGAATATGGATTTATGAATGTTTAAGATGGGTAGCAGTAAAGGTCTTGAACCTAGGTCAATACATTTATCGTGTAATCTTCTACATGCATTGTTGAATTACTCACTAGGCAAAAATCAAGACTGTAACCAAAAATAATTTTCTTAGAATTACTGTTTAGATTACCTGTATAATCTATAGCAATTTAAGATTTTATAAAGATACATGAAACTTGGAAAATACATAGTATTTGTATATACTTTTTATTCTTTTTCAAGTAATTGTGGCATCTTATCTTGACAATTTAGCAAAATTCCTAATTTTTAAAATGTTAATCTATTTTCCTGAGGATTATATTCCCCCTGATTATTTAGAAAATATTTTTTGTTTTTGACAAAAAGAGAGCTTCATCATCAGTTGAATTTATGGTCTTTTTTAAATTGAATTTATTAGAGTGACACTGGTTAATAGGATTATATAATTTACAAGGGTACAATTTTATAATACATCATCTGCATATTACATTCTGTGCCCACCACCCAAAGTCAAATCATCTTCTGTCATTAAGTACCTAGCTTCTTTATCTTTTATGACCTCCCCATTCCTTCCCTCTTATAACCACCACACTATTGTCTGTGTCTGTGAGTTTCAGTTTTATATTCCACATATAAATGAAACCATATGGCTCTTAGCTTTTGCAGACTGACTTTTTCACATAGCATAATATCCTCAAGGTCCATCTATGTTATAGTGAATCGCAGTATTTAATCTTTTCTATGGCTGAGCAGTACTTCATTGTATATATGTACCACATTTTCTTTATCCAATCCTCTATCAAAGGTCATTTTTTCTCCATGTCTTGGCCACTGTGAATAATGCTGTAATAAACATATGGGAGCATATATTTGTGTAAATAAATGTTTTTGAGTTTTTCTGGCAGATACCAAGGAGATGGGTTGCTAGGTCATCTGGTAACTATATTCTTAATTTTTGAGGAATGGCCATATATTACTCTGTAGTGGCTATACCAGTTTATATTCCCATCAGCAGGAAACGAGGGTTCATTTTTTCTCTACAACCTCTTCAACCCTTGTTATTACCTGTCTTGTTGATAATAGCCCATCTAACAGGTGTGAGGTGGTCACCCATTGTAGTTTCAATTTGCATTTTTCTAATAGCTAGTGAAGTTAAGCATTTTTTAATATATCACTTGGCCATTTGTATGTCTCCTTGGGAGAGCTGTCTTTCAGGTCTTTTGTTCATTTTTTAAATTGTATTGTTTGTTTTGATTTGCATAATTTTTTTAATATATTTTGGATATTAACCTCTTGTCTAAGCTGTTGTTTGCAAGTCAACATTCAGTTGGTTGCCATTTGGTTCTGTTGGTGGTTTCCTTTGCTATACAGAAGCTCTTTACTTTGATACATTCCCATTCATTTATTTCTGTTTTTATTTCCCTTGTCTTTATAAAATGTTCTCTATGACCAAGGTCTACAAGTTTAGTACTTTTGTTTGCATCTACGCAACTTATTTTTTCAGATATTATATTTAGGTTTTTGACATATTTCAAATTCATTTTCGTACATGAGAATAAACTATAATCTAGTTTCTTTCCTTTGCATGTGACTTTCCAATTTTCTCAGCACCATTTATTGAAGAGGTTTTTTTTTTTTTCTTCAGTATTTGTTTTTGGCTTCTTTGTCAAAATTTATTTGCACATTTATATGTGACTTTATTTCTAGGCTCTCAATTTTATTTCATTAGTCTGTGCATCTGTTTTTCTGCTAATATCATGCTATTTTTATTGTTATAGCTCTGTAGTATAATTTGAACTCAGTTTATATGAAACTTACAGGTTTGTCCTTTTCTCTCAGGATTGCTTTGTTTATTTGGGGTCTTTTGTTTTGCAATTGCTAGCAAAGGAATAAAATACCTAGCAATAAACTTAACAAAAGATGTGAAAGGCCTATATACTGAACACTACAAAGCATTAAAGGACACTGAAAAAGACATAATGAAATGAAAATATATTTTGTGTTCTTGGATTGGAAGGGAGAACCAACATAAATAAAAGGGCCATATTACCCAAAGCAAATACAAATTTAACACAATCCTCATCAAAATCTCAATGCCATTTTTTAAAAAAATATATAGAACAAAAATCATCAGATTTATTTAAAATTTGGGGTCTTTAAAAGGGCAGGTCAATTGAACAGTGACATATGAGAAAACTGAATCTATAAGTAACAAATGTTAATTAACTTCTGATCTGAATTCATAAAATAAAAATATTTACCTGTTGAATTATAATAATGAAAGATTATAGTTCACTGGAGATATACATCATTAATACCTTAAGGAATTTGATTTATTTATATAGAATACAATTTTGTGAGGCCTGATCACACTGTGGCACACTGAATAAAATGTCAGCCTGGGACACAGAGGACCCAGTTTCAAAATCTCAAGGTTGCTGACTTATACACGGGCTCAACAGATTGAGCATGGGGTCACTGGTTTAAGCATGGATTATAGACATGATCCCATGGTCACTGGCTTGAGCCCAATGGTTGCTGGCTTGAAGCCCAAGGTCGCTGGCTTGAGCTCAAGGTTGCTGGCTTGAGAAAGGGGTCACTGGGTTCAGCTGGAGCCTCCCGGTCAAGGCATATATGGGAAAGCAATCAATAAACAACTGAAGTTCTGCAACAAAGAATTGATGCTTCTCATCACCCTCGCTTCCTGTCTGTTCCTCTCTCTCTTTCTCTCTCAAAAAAAAAAAAAAGGTCTGAATTTTACATTGATGCATTCTCCTTATATTGAGATCTAAGATCAAAGGCTTTAGAACCAGATATCTAAGTTTAATTCTATCTTTTAGTTTCTAGTTTTGAGACATTAAATTACCTATTCCCTCTGACCATAACTTCCTAAAACAGAGACTTGATAATAAACACAATCAATTTAGGACCCTTTGAAAATTATGCTTCTGCCTGACTAGTTGGCGGCACAGTGAATAGAGGGTTGGACTGAAATGCATAGGAGCCAGGTTCAAAACCCCAAGGTTGCTGGCTTGAGAGCAGGCTCATCTGGCTTCAGTGCGGGCTCATCAGCTTGAGTGCAGGGTCGCTGGCTTGTGCATGGGGTCATAGATAAGACCTCATGGATGCAGACTTGAGCAGAGGTCACTGGCTCTGCTGGAGTACCCACTTGGGCACATGTGAGAAAGCAATCAATGAACAAATAAGGTCCGGCAAGGAAGAATTGATACTTCTCATCTCTCTCTCTTTCTGTCTGTCTGTCCCTATCTGTCCCTTTCTCTCTCTCTCTCTCTCTCTCTCTGTCTGTCAAAAAAGAAAAAAAAAAGAAAAATATGATTCCAAAGAAATCTAGATTATCAATGCTAGAGATGTATGACAGAGAAGGCTCTGAGCTGATGAGTCTAGCTAATTGAATATGTGGGTAAAGTATTTTTTAACCATCAAAAGCAATTAGATGTCTAAAGATGACAACCGAGTGGGTAACACCAGGCCACTAGAGCACTAAAATACCCAGGCAATCTCAGTCCAAATTAAGTAAATTTAAGCACATAAATCTTTCTTTTGATTAATTTACTTTTCTGAATCATTTTATTCTTAATGTATGTGTCTTTATATTTAAAATAAGTTTCTTATAAACAACATACAGTTGAATCTTCTTTTTGTTCCAATCTTGTAGTATGTTGTTTATTTGGGGGGGGGTAAGGTACATTGAGTCCATTGACTTTAAAGTGATTATTGATATATTTGGATTAACATCTTTCATTTTTGTTACTGTTGTTTATTCATTGCCCATGTTCTTTCTTCCTATTTTTGATTTCACTTTCTGCCTTCTGTGGTTTTAATTAAGCATTTTATATCTTCTATTTATTCTTTCGTTAGCATATACATTAAACCTTAATAAATTTTTGTGGTTGCTTTAGAGTATTCAATATATATTTATAACTAATATTGTTCTACTTTTAAATAATACTGTACCATTTCACAGGTAGCGCACACACCTACAACAAAGTATGGTCTCCCTATTCCTTTATTATTGCTGTCCTAGTTTTCACTTGTTCATAAGATATAATCACCAAATTCATTGTTGCTATAATTTTAAACAAGCTAGTTTCTGTTTGATCAAGTAAGAATATAAATTTTATTGTTTTCTCACATATTTATTCTTTTTTTTCTTTCTTTCTTTTTGACAGAGAGAGAGAGAAAGTCAGTGAGAGGGACAGATAAGGACAGATAAGCAGGAAGGAAGAGAGATGAGAAGCATCAATTTTTTGTTGTGACCCCTTGGTTATTCCTTAATTGCTTTCTCATATGTGCCTTAACTAGTGGGCTACAGTAGAGCGAGTGACCCCTTGCTCAAACCAGTGACCCTGGGCTCAAGCCAGCAATCTTGGGCTTCATACCAGTGACCTTTTAAATCAATCCAGCAACCCTGCACTCAAGCTGGTGAGCCCTTGCTCAAGTGAAAAGATCCTGTGCTCAAGCCAGTGACCTAGGGTTTTTGAACCTGGGTCCTCTGTGTCCCAGCTTGATGCTCTATCCACTGTGTCACCACCTGGTCAAGCCACATATTTATTCTTTTTTTTTTTTTTTCATTTTTTAGAGAGGAGAGAGAGGGAGAGAGAGAGACAGAAAGGAGGGAGAGACAGAGAGAGAGAAGGGGGGAGGAGCTGAAAGAATCAACTCCCATATGTGCCTTGACCAGGCAAGCCCAGGGTTTCGAACCGGCGACCTCAGCATTTCCACGTCGACGCTTTATCCACTGCACCACCACAGGTCAGGCCACATATTTATTCTTAATGCTCTTCTTTCTCTTTGTAGTTCCTAATTTCTGACCTATATCATTTTCCTTTTTTTCTGAAGTACTCCTTTTAACATTTCTTCTATTCATGTCTACTGGTGAAAATTTTCCTTAAATTCTGTTTGAGAAAATTTTTATTTCTCCTTCACTTTGTTTTTCCTATACATATTTCACTGGATACAGAATTATAGGTTAGTGCAGCAATTTCCAAAGTGTACAACACGCAGCACACTGGTGTGCTGCAAGAATTTTTGAAGCATGCAATACTTGACTATTTAGTGAGGGGCACTGACCTATTTTCTCTTAGACTGTTAAATAAAAACATGACAACAACAAACACAGCAATAGCCATCCATTGTGAATGTATCAAAATTATACCTTTTTTCTTGACAGATCGGCAAAAATACATTCTTTTGATTTGCCACAGAATTGTAATAATTAGCTAATATGTGTCATGAGATGAAAATGGTTGAAAATTGTTGAACTACTAGGTTGGAAATTGAGAGTTAATTTCAGTGTCAGAGAGCATTAAATTTCAGAATTACTAATATGGAGCTGGTATTACCTAATATAATTATTTTGGCCCTTATTGCTTGGTTTGAAGAGAAATTCTGGTTTAGGGAAATCCAGTGCAAAATAGTGCTGTCATTTCAGAATGTGAGTGAGATTCTGAAACATGGTGATTGCAGCTGGATTCAAAAGCAGAGTGAAAAGATGTATAGAATTGTAATAATCCAAATACCAGTCAAATATAAAAGATGATAGAATTAATTTGTGTATATATTTTTACATATGATAAAGGTACAACCTTAAAAGAAATATGAAATGTGGGGATAGTAAACAAGTTGCAATAAAAGAAAAATTTGGTTTGGAAAATTTAAATTTGAGTTTTTGGCAAAAAAAAAACTTTATAGTTAAAGCTGTCTATTAAGCCAGTGGTCCCCAACCCCCAGGCTGTGGACTGGTACCGGTCTGTGGGCCATTTGGTACCAGTCTTCAGAGAAAGAATAAATAACTTAAATTATTTCCGTTTTATTTATATTTAAGTCTGAACGATGTTTTATTTTTTTTAAATGACCAGATTCCCTCTGTTACATCTGTCTAAGACTCACTCTTGATGCTTGTCTCAGTCATGTGATACATTTATCTGTCCCACCCTAAAGGTCAGTCCATGAAAATATTTTCTGACATTAAACCAGTCCGTGGCCCAAAAAAGGTTGGGGACCACTGCATTAAGCACTTTGTAATGTACTTTGAATTTCAGGACAGAAGTAGATGAATGATTGTTAGGATTTGGAGAGAACTGTAAAGAGCTAATAGTTGAGGCTCTGTGGCTATCTGGGAGTGCCGTAAATTCTACATGGACTGCATTGCCAGAAATACTGAGACTAGAAACCTCTAAGACGTGTTTTAGGAACAGGATTAACTATCCGAGAACTGGGAGAAAGTTTATGAAAGTATTGAATACAAGAGATGAATGTGTCTCCTCACCACTAGAAAAAAAGGGGGGATCAGACATCTCTAATATTAAGAAGTTATAAAACTTTAGAAAGTATAATTGTAAATAAGATATAAATGGTGGAAGTACCATTTTTATAAAATTTTCAAGGATATTGAAGAATAGTTCTGGGGTATTAGAAATAGTTCATTGTTTAGGTGACATTCTTTAAAGCATGATTATTCACTTCTTAAAAGTATTTTCAATGGATCATGTGTCCTTTTATGGCCCGAATAAGGTCTGGCATGCTTTACTGTTATTGCATAGGCTGGTACTATAATCTAACACCACTTAATCTTGTTTTAAAAAGAGAAAAATGTAGTATAATGGGTTCTCCTATGTTGTGAGGGTCAGAAAAGCTGGTTAAAATCTAGTTTTCCAACACATTAGTTCCCAGGCATTCTTTCTGCTGGCCAAGCGAATTTTAGATACTAGAATTAGATTCCAAGTTTTACTAAAAATTGTCCTAATTGGTTAAATTTTAGACTAATGTTTCAAATTTGCACAATTTTATTATAAAGTACAAACTATTTTTCTATATATAAAATTATTCTACTATGAGCCTGAGGCTATTCCCAGAATGCAACCTCAGCTAAAATATTTATAAATTTGAGATCTTCATGCTGTAGAATGAAAGGCATATTAGTCACTCTTTGAGGTTCTATCTGTAACACTAAGGATTTTTTTCTTACTGATTTTTCCTATTCATTTGTATTATATTACCTTCTAGACTGGTTGCAAACCAAGAGGACTCGGCATCAGGAAAATAAAGAAAATGGTAAAGAAATGCATGCTTCATAATGTGGTAGTCATCAATCAATTCTGTTGGTAATAAGGCATGACCTGGAAATCATTTAAAAGCCTGTGCTTTTCTTTCACAAGGCAGCACCAGCCATGTGCAATAATAAACCTAACAATCAATACTGTCAACTCAGAAGAAAAAATAACAACAACAAAAAGTCAGTCAAGAATAAATTTATTCATTTTCATGGGAAAATATAAAAATTAAGCAAAACCTGCAGTTGAAAAATATAGAGATGTTACATTAACAAAAAGACTTTTGGCTGAAGGATGACTTTTTTGTGGTAAAATATGTAAACTAATATATGTTTTTTATATTTTTTTAAATTTTATTTATTTGTTTTTATATTTGTTCATTTTAGAGAGGAGAGAGAGAGAAAACGGGAGAGGAGCAGATAGCATCAACTCTTTTATGTGCCTTGACCAGGCAACAAGGTCGTCGCTTTATCCACCGCATCACTACAGTTTTGGCTAACTTTATTTATTTGTTTGTTTGTTTGTTTGTTTATTTATTTTGTGTATGTGACAGACAGGAAGGGAGAGAGATGAGAAGCATCAATTCTTTGTTGCAGCTCCTTAGTTCAATGATTGCTTTTTCATATGTGTCTTGACTAGGGGGTTACAGCAGAGTGAGTGACCCCTTCTCAAGCCAGAGAACTTTGGGCTCAAATCAGTGACCGGGAAGTCATGTCTGTGATCTCATGCTCAAGCCAGCGACCTGCATTCAAATTGGTGAGCTCGTGCTCAAGCCAGAGGAGCCCACACTCATGCTGGCTCCCACAAGGTTTTGAACCTGGGTCCTCTGCATCCCAGTCTAGAGCTCTATCCACTGTGCCACTGCCTGGTAAGGCAGGCTAACTTTATTTTTAATGTATTGTGTTGACATGGTTTCAAGTATCCCACTCAATATAACACCCTCAATTCCCCCAACATCGTGCCCTCCATGCTCCATGCAGAGTCTTTTTGTTCTCATTTCACCCCCTTGTCCCCCTACCTTCATCCCACCTTTCCCTCTGGGACTTGCTACCTTGTTTTCTGCATCTGTGTTATATATATATAATTTGGCTAATCTCTTCACCTTCTTTGATCTCCTCTTCTCACTTCCCTCTGACAGCTGTCCATCTGCTCCCTGTAACCCTTCCTCTGCTTCTATTTAGTTCTTCAGTTTATTGTGATCATTAGATTCCACATATAAGTGAGAGCATATAATTTGTTTTTCTATGCCTAGTTTATTTTCACTCCAGAAAGAGTCAAAAGTATACAATGGAGTAAAGACAGTCTCTAATAAATGGTGTTGGAAAAAATATATCCTTTTAAAGATTTTATTTATACTCAATTTCAACTCTAATCTATAAATGTATAAAAGCAAAATATTTTTCACTAAATAGATATATATAGAATTTTTAACTAATTAAAGTATTTAATTTAAACAAAACTTGTTTCTGGAAATACTTAATGCTTTCACTTCAGTTAAAAATGTAAATTTTCACATGATATTTAAAACTAAGAAAACTTTAATGCCATATATAATTTGGTTTTAATCCTATTCTTCTTTGAGTTAGGCAGCTATGATGCAAATAGACTTAAATAATACTTAACTTAAAAGTAATACAAAACAGAGGTATAATGTCTGCTCTATATCATTGAACAACAACTTGTGTTAAAATTAGATGTTTTTTTCTAAATGATCCCGTTAGGCAAAGTGCTTTTGTCATGACAACTGAATGATAAAATTAGACTGAATAAGTTTATACATCAGATATAAATTTTTATTAGTATGCATGGTATATAAATGATGACTTTTCCCCCATTACCTTTAAATAAGGTACCTAAAATATATTTACTCCTCTGGCATTTAGATATACACTTTTACATGTTTAAGTCAATTACATATATAGATTCATCAAAATATATAGATATGACAGTTTTTAAAAGAAAAATTAAAAAATTACATTACCCCAAGCTTTTTTCTAGATACTATTTTACAAAGACATTATTACTACCATGATATTTGTATATTGTGCAAATCCAAAATTTTGGAGACAGTGTTTATATTAAAAAATGATCAACATCACTAATCATCAGAGAAATACAAATTAAAACCACAAGGAGATATCACCTCACACCTGTCAGAATGACACTCATTAACAAAACAACACACAATAAGTGCTGGGTGAGAGTGTGGAGAAAAGGGAACCCTCCTGCACTGCTGATGGGAATGCAGACTGGTGCAGCCACTGTGGAAAACAGTATGGAGATTCCTCAAAAAATTACAAATGGAACTGCTTTTTGACCCACCTATCCCACTTTTAGAAATGCATCCTAAGAATTCCAAATCATTGATTCAAAAGAAGTTATGCACTTCCATATTTATTGCAGCATTGTTTACAATAGCCAAGATCTGGAAACAGCCCAGGTGTCCATCAGTGAACGAGTGGATTAAAAAGCAGTGGAAAACCTGTTCGATTAGCTGTTATTAGCAAGTCAGGTAATAGCAAATGTTGGAGAGGCTGTGGAGAAAAAGGAACCCTCATACACTGTTGGTGGGAATGTAAAGTAGTACAACCATTATGGAAGAAAGTATGGTGGTTCCTCAAAAAACTGAAAATAGAACTACCTTATGACCCAGCAATCCCTCTACTGGGTATATATCCCCAAAACTCAGAAACATTGATACGTAAAGACACATGCAGCCCCATGTTTATTGCAGCATTGTTCACAGTGGCCAGGACATGGAAACAACCAAAAAGCCCATCAATAGATGACTGGATAAAGAAGATGTGGCACATATACACTATGGAATACTACTCAGCCATAAGAAATGATGACATCGGAACATTTACAGCAAAATGGTGGGATCTTGATAACATGATACGAAGCGAAATAAGTAAATCAGAAAAAAACAGGAACTGTATTATTCCATACGTAGGTGGGACATAATAGTGAAGCTAAGAGACATTGATAAGAGTGTGGTGGTTACGGGGGGGAGGGGGGAATGGGAGAGGGATAGGGGGTGGGAGGGGCACAAAGAAAACAAGATAGAGGGTGACAGAGGACAATCTGACTTTGGGTGGTGGGTATGCAACATAATTGAACGACAAGATAACCTGGACTTGTCATCTTTGAATATATGTATCCTGATTTATTGATGTCACCCCATTAAAATAAAATTATAAAGGGAAAAAAAAAAAAAAGCAGTGGAAAATATACAAAATGGAATATTAAGCAGCTGTGAAAAGGAAGGAAGTCTTACCTTTTGCAACAGCATGAGTGGACCTGGAGATTATTATGCTAATTGAAATAAACCAGGCAGAGAAAGACAAATATCATATGATCTCACTTATATGTGGAATCTAATGAACAAAGTGACCTGTGGAATGGAATAGAGGCAGAGTTAGGGTCACAGGGACCAGAGGGACTGCTGTCAGAGAGAAGGGGGATGAAGGGATGGGATCAGAGAAGATGAAGGGATTAATGAAACTATATACACATAACACATAGATACAGATAACAGGAGAGCAAATCCCTGAGGGGGGCTAAGGGGGTATAAATAGGGACACGGAGGTAAGGGTGAGGATGTTATATTCAGTGGGACATTTGAATCCATGTAAACATAATAAATTAAAATTAATAAAAATTAAAAAGAAAAGAAAAAATAATGTATTGATGCCTTTAACCTAAGTAATTGATAGCCAATAATCATATTTGCTCAATGAGATAATAAAGAAGCAAAAGTCTATATTGCAATCAAACAATCATATCTTTAAGTATTTATTATAAGGTCTCTAAAATTGGGAAATGCATATTTTAAAATATTTTAATTAAATAAGTATTGTGGAAAATATTCTTGTAAAATATATATTCATTTGGGGAAGCGTTATTTTATTAACATTAGAAGAGTATTACATAATTAACACTGATATTACTAAAGAAATTCTTTAGTATTTTTCAGTATTAATTCCCTTTAATGTAGTTAAGACTAAGAACTTGGTGTGAATTCACTGTCTTATGAATATTCAACAATACTATATTAGTTCAGCAGTTTGCCCAAAGCCATATAACTGGAATTTCAATATTAAGATTCTGACCTGAATCACTTTGACTCCAGACTGTCACTCAGCCTGTCTTCATACTGCCATTGTTATGACAAATGAATTAACAATTAAGATAAAACACTGCCATTAATATTTAGGTATGCTAAAGGAGGTATTTTTTTCTAACCTGAATCAAAGAATAGAAACAAAATTAAAACTGCCTCTTAAACAACTAAAGTTTTCTTTTATGACTGATTGCATGCAAAGATCATTTTAATACATGAAATAAATTAAAGTGACATTGTTACCACTTGGAGACACACTGCTAATTATATAGAGGAAACCCTCAGAATCCCTAGGTTATGCCCACAGACATATAAAGTAAAATTAGAGAATCTCAAGAGATGTGGCACAAAAATAAAATTACCTATATTTCATCACAAAAGGCAATCACTTTAAAAATCTAAATTAATTTTCTTCCTCTTAATATTTTTTAAAAAGCATGTGTGTGTGTGTTTTCATGTATATGAATTGGCTTAACAGTAACACAATATGTTCTATTTTTAGAGTTAACTTTACATGATGACAATTTTCCCATTCTTTTAAATATTCATTGAAACAAGCATTTTAATTAACTCAAGGTAATCTTATTATATTATTGAGAGCATCTTTGAGAATCAATCATTTAAATAACAAAACCCATGTATATTAAAATAATAAAGTCCATTTCATTAATTATGTTTGGTTCTATATCCAGTAGAGTGTTTAAATTATTTTTCTGGTATGTATTTTTTTTTTGCTGGAATATTCTGAAAGAGAAACTGTTTTCATGGTCTCTTAAAAATTATCAGCAACAAAAATGGGAACAATGCAGAATTTTAAGAGTTTCTCCTTAATATGTTAGGAACATTCATAATAATTTAGCTGCTTTTCAAATTTAACTACAGATTATAGATTCATTATTATTATTTGAAAAGATTACCTTTTTCCATTGAATTGCCTTAGCTCCATTATCAAATGTAAGTTTATTAAATTCATGTGGTCTGTATCTGGGCTATTCTGTTCCATTGATCTATTTGTTTATTCTTTTATGAGTACCACACTCTCTTGAATACTGTAGTTTTATAGTAAAGTGTTGAAGTTGAGTATTGCCAGTCCTTCAACTTTCTTGTCCTTCAATATTATGTTGGCTATTCTGGGTCATTTGCATTTCCAAATAAAATTTAAAATCAGAATATCACTGTCCACAAAGACTTCTATGTGCAGAAAAATAAATCCTGACACAGATATTACATCTTCCTGCTTTGAAATTTTTTCTACTCAACACCCCAAACAAGAAATTATTCTAAATTCTTTATTTTTTACAACTTCCATCTCTGAATAAGTTTTTCCATCTATGCCCAAAATCATTCTCCAAACAAGAGCAGGAGTGAATCTTCTCAAAATATAAATGAGACAATTCTGCTCCCTAGCTAGAAATGCTTCAAAAACTTCAAATAGCATTTATATTAAAATTTATATTCCAGTCCTTTGAGTTTCTGTATGATCTGGTTATTTCTTCAATCTTGACTAAGGCTACTCTCTACTTCACTAGTCATAACACAGATCACAAGCTTTTCCAACTCAGAGACTTTGAACATGCTATATTCTTTTTTTTTTCACTTTAAATAATTTTCTATTTTTTCAATTAAGAATTTATGTACAACATTATATTAGTTTGAGGTGTACAACCAAGTGACTAGACATTATATAACTTACTAAATCATTATTCCAATAGATCTCATACCTGTTTGACACTATACATAGTTGTTAAAATATTATCGACTATATTCCCTATGCTGTACTTTACACCCCATGACTATTCTGTAACTATCAATTTGTACTTCTTAATCCCTTCACCTTTTTCACCCATTTCCCCAAACCCTCTGTCATCTAGCAGCCATCAAAATATTGTCTATATCTATGAGTCTGTTTCTGTTTTGCTTGTTTATTTATTTTAATTTTTAGATTTAATTGTTGACAGATATATATTTATGACCATTTTATATTTTATATCTTCTTTGGGGGGGCCTTATTCTTCTTAAAGTATACCATTTAACATTTCATATAATACTGGTTTGGTGGTGATGAACTCCTTTAGCTCTTTTTTGTCTGGGAAGCTATTTATATGCCCTTGATTATAAATGATAACTTTGTTGGATAGAGTAATGTTGGTTCTAAACCCTTGCTTTTCATCACTTTAAATGTTTCTTGCTAATCCCTTCTGGCCTGTAATGTTTCTGTTGAGAGATCAGCTGACACTCTTATGGGAGCTTCCTTGTAGGTAACGAATTGCTTTTCTCTTGTTGCTTTTCGATTCTCTTTTTGTTTGTAATCTTTTGCAGTTTATGATGTGTCTTGATGAGGGCCTATTCAGTTTATCTTATTTGGAGTTTCTGACTTGTATGTTTATTTCATTCAGCAGATTAGGAAAGTTTTCCATCATTATTTTTTATACAGGTTTTTAATTTTTTTCTCTTTTCACCTTCTGGCATCTAATAATACAAATGTTATGCTTGAAGTTGTCCCAGAAGCTTCTTATGATAGCCTCAGTTTTTTGGATTCTTTTCACTTTTTGCTGTTCTGACTTGGGTGTTTTCTCTTTCCTTATCTTTCAAATCTGATTTGATTCTATGCTCTATCTACCTCACTGTTGATTTCTTATACTGTATTCTGCATTTCAGTTAATGTAGTCTTCATTTTGATGGGTTCTTTTTTATTTTATTTACTTCCATTTCTATGTTTCCTATCTCTGTTGAAGTTCTTATTAAGTTCATTTACTCTTCCCCTAAGTTCATTGAGTATTCTCATAACCAGTGTTCTGAACTCTACACTTACTAGATTGCTTGTCTTTCTTTTAATTCTTTTTCTGGAATGTTGTTCTTTTTTTTTTCATTTGGGACATGTTTCCTTATCTCATCATTTTGGCAACTTCACAGTATTTGCTTCTATGTATTAAGTAGAACATCTGTGTCCCCCAGGCTTAATAGAGTGGCTTTATATACGTAATAGGTGTCCTATAAGGTCTAGCTGCCCCATTCACCTGATCTGGGCACTCCAGGTGAGCCCCTTTTTCCTTTTGTGGGCTGTGTACAGGCTCCTATTTTAGTTGAGCTTTGATTGCTATTAGAACATCAATGGCAGAGATCTACCCACAATATAATACAATGGTTCTCAAAGTGTGCACCAGGGTGCACTTTTGTGCCCTTGAAGATTTCCAGGTGTGCCCTATGGTATTCCAGAGAAATATGTGCCTATTGGGGACCAAAAAATTAACAGGGTTTTTGGAGTTTAGATTTTTGGGGGACAGAGGTGTGGGGAATTGGCTGTAAGCTGACCGTCTGCCCAACCCCCCACCTCACTTGCCTGATTAGGTTGCAAAAGGCTGTTAAGCTGTGATGCTGGATTGTTTACACTAGCCCCCATGTTCTCCAGAAAGACTGGAGGCAAGTTTCTTTTATCCTTTGTTTGGTGTAAAGTTAAAATGATATGTATGGTAGAGGTTTTGAATTGATGATTAAACATAAGCAATTGTCTCTTGAAGCCTTTTGGATTTCTATAAAAGAAGATATGTGGCAATATCTAAAAAAGCTTAGAACATTTTATTACAATTTTCAACATCCTGTTTATGTGAATTAGGATTTTCTACCCTCAACACAATTAAGAGTAAAAAGAGAGGAATTCATCAATGTATTGATGATGAAATAAGATTTTGCCTTTCAAGTATATGTCCAAACATTGAAGAAATCGCTAGGACACATCAGGCTCATGTTTCTCATAAACACAAGAATGAAAAAAATTTAACTCCAACTGAGCTATGTTGCCAGAGTTTGTTCAGCTAGACTTCAAGCAGTTCTGAATGATGGTTGTTCTGTAGTTTAGTTGTAATTTTGAAGAGATTGTGGGAGGATTTGAGTATCACATTTACCTATGCTACCATCTTGACAGGAAGCCCATGTTCTTTTTTTACTGACTATTCAATAGAATGACTTTTCAGAAAGTTCTTTACTGGCCATATTACTTGAAAAGCAACCTTACATCATTCTTTATCTCAGTCCCTTGTTTATTTCACACATCATAACTATGACTATTCAAAGTTTTTGTATTTATCAACTAACCTGCAATCAAGCTATATCTACAATGAAATGTACATAATGCAAGAAGCTGTCAACGTACTTCACTGTGGTATCCCAAGTCTGCAGCACAACTTCAAGCACATTTTAAGTACTCAATAATTAATTTAGGATGAATAAATTAAACTAAACTGAGATCTGAGAATACTTTCTCTATATCTCTATATTATATAAGCAATTATAACAATGAGTACAAGAAACCATTATTTGGTTTGCTTATGATTTCTCTTTTTTTCTGAGAATAATAGTCCCTTTCATAAAATGTGCCCTCCAGTTTTCATTCCTTCATCATCCAACTAAACTTTAGGCAGGTGTAAGAACAGAACCCAAGTTGAGAAAACTACACATTTTGTATAAGACTGTAGATTTTGAAATCAGAAAAAAACTTAAAATATAAAGTGAAGCTTTAAAACTGATGTTTGCTCTCTTTTACATCATGTAGAAAAAATGGGGAATAATTAACAAAAATACAAAAAGTATACTAGATAAACCAGTCAGTGTTTGAAATCTAAATTAATTTGGTCCAGCATCCTTCCTGCAGTTTAGTTGATTTGTTTAGTTCCTTGAATTTATTTATTTTTTTCTTAAATGAGAAGCAGGCAGGCAGAGAGACAGACTCCCACATGCATGTGCCCCAACTAGAATCCACCCAGCAAACCCCCTATGGGGCGATGCTTTGCCCATCTGGGACTTGTGTTTTGTTGCTTGGCAATTGAGCTAATTTAGCAACTGAGGCAGGCCATAAAGCCATCCTCAGCACCGGGGTCCAACTTGCTCTAACCAAGCCATGGCTACAGAAGAAGAATATAGAGATAGAGAGAAAGGAGGGAGAGGGGGAGGGTGGAAAAGTAGGTGGTTGCTTCTTCTTGTGTTCCCTGACTGGTAATCAAACCTGGGACATCCACATGCTGGGCCAACTCTCGACCACTGAGCCAACTGACCAGAGCTCTTGAATTTATTTACCCAAGAAACTCTGCTATCAACCTACCAGTATATTATTCTGATTAGGATCTCTGACATATTTAACTGAAAGTATACTAAATAATAAAATGTTTTGACTCTTCATTTCAATGCAATAAATATAGTCCACCTGTGATGCTTGATGATTTAAACAGAACTATATATCTTGTTTATCATATGGGAATAAATACAAAAGCATGTTATTTGCCTGTTGAGCCAATGGCCAAATCTTGCATAATTTTCTAAATGTCTGTACCAGATGATTCCCAGTTGAATTTGTCCTTTACAATAAAAATTTCAAAACCATTTACATTTTATGCGTTTCTTGAGTATGTTGTCTCTTTTGAATTTTATTATTGGTTTAATTTAGCATTAAAATTCTTATTAAATGGGATTTCAATGTTCTGTTATTCACAGAAAGAGCCTTTTAAAAGTAACATGCAAATATAGGCACAAGATAAATACCTTTGAATATCTGTTAATAAATGGCAACATATTTTTTATATCTCTAGTGCAATTCTTATTAAGATTACTATCAGCAAACTACAGTGCATCTTATCAAATGGCAATTTAATGTATAGTAGTTTCTATTTCTACTTCTAATGTCTTCTTGTAACCCTATCATTTCCATTTTACTGCAGTTGTTAAGGAAGGTAAGAGTTTGACATATAAGCTAGTGTTTTACTTAGCTATTTCACAGTGCATGCTTAGTTACAATAATAATTCATTTTATATATTAGTATATATAATAAAGGCTATTTGCTGGAATTATAATTGTGTCAGCATGTAAATAAAATTATGCTTTAGTTTAAATTGTGATGAAACAAGAAATAGAGGATAGAGTCTGATTTGATTATCAAGTATATCATTTGCATATGTATCTTAAGGGAAGCTAGTTATAAAATTGCATGTTTATAATGTGATGTTTAAGACATTTGGTAATTGAGACAAAAAATGAAGATATACTACTCTTTTTGTATCTAAAAATTGTATTAAAACTTAAAAGGATAAAATATTTAGGGATAAAATGTTAAACTGGGATAATGTATAGTATTATTTAGTCAACTTTTTATCTTTGTATTACTTTTCTAATGTAAAGGGATAGATTTCTACTCTTTGAGAAGTAAGGTGAAAGTATTTGAGTATTAACATTTTTTCTTTAATTCTGATCATTAGAAAAGTTTTGAAAATACATCAATACTTCAGAATTAATTGTTATAAACTAAACTTATATGTAACACATATTTTCAACATTATCTTGATTTGAAACAGGAGTCATGTGTGAAAAGACATACCATTGGGCTCGCTTTTGTTAGCAAGGAGTTAAATTCAGAGATACAAAACTCGAAAATAATAAAACTTTGTTTGAAGAACTATTAAAACTGAAAGCTAACACCTTATCAGGAATAGAAATTATTACCTAATTTTAAATGTTTAAAATTTTATAACACTTTAACAAATAATATTTCAAGACATAATAGCTAATTTGGAATTGCTATAAGTCAATAACTAAAAAATATTATGAAGATTTGAAAACTGATTTGATTTCTAGTTCTTGTATGAGACAGAAAATTTATGAATGCAATTTAAATCATTTGAAAGAGTGGGTGAGGTGACCTGAATCACAATGTACAACTATGATAATTTTCTTCTCCATCTTACCACTGCTCTCAAAGTAAAATAAACTGCTAATGATTCAAAACAACTCTTTAAAATATACCAGCATTTTTTTAGTGTTTGTTATTAGGAATAAACTGCAAATAAGATAAAATTCAGGTCAAATATGTTTTTAAAAATAAAAGCATGTATTATCACATGCTATATAGATATTGGATTGTAGGTCCTTTTTCATCTGATTTAAGGCAGCATTTAAAAATATCTATACAATATCTCGGCCCTGGCCTGTTGGCTCAGCGGTAGAGCGTCGGCCTGGCATGTGGGGGACCCGGGTTTGATTCCCGGCCAGGGCACATAGGAGAAGTGCTCATTTGCTTCTCCACCCCCACCCCCTCCTTCCTCTCTGTCTCTCTCTTCCCCTCCCGCAGCCAAGGCTCCATTGGAGCAAAGATGGCCCGGGCGCTGGGGATGGCTCCTTGGCCTCTGCCCCAGGCGCTAGAGTGGCTCTGGTCGCGGCAGAGCATCGCCCCCGAGCATCGCCCCCTGGTGGGCAGAGCATCGCCCCTGGTGGGCGTGCCGGGTGGATCCCGGTCGGGCGCATGCGGGAGTCTGTCTGACTGTCTCTCCCAGTTTCCAGCTTCAGAAAAAAAAAAAGAAAAGAAAAGAAAAAAAATCAATATCTCAAAGGCTTATATTTTGTAGGTTGCTTGTATTTTGTATGTTCTCTGTTTCAGTATTTTCCTCAAGGCAGTTACTCTGGGTTGCAAGAGATTCAGACACATTAATGCATCAATTCAGATTTTTTAAACTCTCCAAAGAAAGGAGAAATTTTGTTTTCATATATCCCATCTTAACTCCTCCAATAGACTTCCTCAAATATTTTATTGTCTAGAATTGAGGCCAATTCCTGTGGCAAAAGAAGTCACAGGTAAAGGGAATAGGAACGAATACGTAAGATACTAAGTGCAAATTCTGTTAAGCACGTAGAAAAGTGAAGAAGCATGCCAATCTGAATAAATTTTAAATTTTTATAAAGAAATGGGAAAGGGAAGATGGTGTATAGTAAGCAATAATAATGTCCACTACAAATAACATCTCACAATACTTTAAGTGATGATATTGGTTTAGGAAGAAATTTAGCATTACAATTTCCTATATTACAATGTGCAGGCAAAAGAATCTCCAAAATGTTTAAGATGTACCACAGTATATATTTTGAAATGTATGCTTTGTGTGCTGTGTTTATTTATTAATTTTTGTTTTAATGAAATGAAAGTTTACCTTGTCTATTCATGTAAAAGTTTTATCGAAAGGTTTTTCTCTACTTATAATTTTTACACTCATAAAACTGTAAAAACTCAGTGACTTATGTCACATTTCTTTCCAAAGAGTAGCCATGCACTCAAGTGAGCATAAGTAAAAATGAAATTTATGTAAGGTTTTATGAGATTTTTATTTTTAAAAAATTATTAGGCAATTTTCATCTGAACAGATGTTGAATTAAAGCATGTATTGTTTTTAAGGGGAACAAACTGAGGAATTAGTTCCAAATATAATTTTATAATTAAGTATATGATACTAAAGATAAGAACACAATAAGAAAGTCCTATCAGATAAAAGAGAAAACTTTAAAACAATAATAATAAAACTATCAGAAAATAGGATAGAACTAGAAAAAAAAATTACCCAATGAAACAAAATAGGGATCATAAAGAACCTATATGTAGAATTTTTAGTTCTTGGTAAGATGACATTTCAAATTGTGGACATAGGCCCTGGCTGGTTGACTTAGCGTTAGAGCGTGGGTCTGGCGTGCGGGGGACCCGGGTTCAATTCCCAGCCAGGGCACAAATGGAGAAGCGCCCACTTGCTTCTCCACCCCCCCTCCTCCCTCTCTATCTCTCTCTTCCCCTCCCGCAGCCAAGGCTCCATTGGAGCAAAGATGGCCCGGGCGCTGGGGATGGCTCCTTGGCCTCTGCCCCAGGCGCTAGAGTGGCTCTGGTCACTGCAGAGCGACGCCCCGGAGGGGCAGAGCATCGCCCCCTGGTGGGCAGAGCATTGCCCCTGGTGGGCATGCCGGGTGGATCCCTGTGGGGCACATGCGGGAGTCTGTCTGACTGTCTCTCCCCGTTTCCAGCTTCAGAAAAAAAAATACAAAAAAAAAAAATTGTGGACATAAATCAGTCAGTCTGAATAGAAAGTATTGGCTAAGTCTCATATTGGCCTTCCTGATCATCCATTTTACATTTCTACTCCAAGAGGCATCTCAATTTCAGAAGTCCAAACAGAGCTCTTAATGCCTCTGAATCTAGCCTTTCCCATTTCAACAAAAAATAAAACTATCTACTTGATCATGCAAAATAAAAATTTTTCTATCTTCCTTGATTCTCCTCTTTTCCTGTCTTAATACTAGTTAATCTAATTACAATAAAGAAAGAAAACTGTGGTACCATTAAAATAATGAAATCTATCTATGAGATTATAAGCATATAGAGACACTGATAAAAGTTTTAAGTAGTACAAGCAGGAAACAAAATAACCATCTTGTCTGTATGCAATTTTATATAGAGACTAATAAAATAAATATAGTCAGAATTAAAGACAGTAGATTATTATTTGTAATTATTTCTGATGTGACAGAGGTGACTATATCTGCTTAGATTTTACTTTCTTTTCCAGGATTCCCAGGAAGACCACATTTCTCGGTCTCACTTGCAGTTACAATAGACCATATGGCTAGATTTGTTCCTAAAAAAAGTGATGTGGAATGAAAGTGATATAAACACTGCCAGTGCTTGCCCCTTAGAAACATTAAATACAAATTTCCAGTAGTAACCTTGGAGGCCCTATATTCCAGTTAGAGAAGTTATTCCAGTTAGAGGAGGGTTATGTAACTTACATCGAAGTTTGAGTGAGAAATAAATATTTATTATACTAAGACACTGATTAATGTAACTTAGAAGTAGAATATTGAGAACATTCACTTCCTAAGTTATATATTACTAAAATGCTATAACAAATAAACTCACAGCTTCAGTGGTATTGTGTAAATATCTGATGCATTTTTATTAAATTTTTCCCCAGACATTTATAGGTGAAAATCTAACATGTAATACATCTATTATTGACTAAATAGTGCCCTTAGCCCAAGTTTATATATTGAAGCCCTAACCTCCAATGTGACTGTAGTTGGATAGAAGGATAATTTAGGTTAACTATTTTCATAAGGGTGGAACCCTCATTCAATATGACTAGTGTCATTATTAGTAAAGGAAGAAAGAAACACTTGGGATACATAGGCACAAAGCAAAGCTCATGTGAGGACAACACAGCAAAAAAGTAGCAATCTATAAAGCGAGGAGAGAGGCCTCAGAAGAAGCCAAACCTGGGAAACCAAACCTGCTGAAACCTTGGTCCTGAACTTTTAACATCCAGAACAATGAGAGAATACATTTTTGTTGTTTAAGCCACCCAGTCTGTGGTATATTGTTATGGTAGCTCTAGAAAACTAATATAGGCCCTGGCTGGTTGGCACAGTGGTTGAGTGTCGGCCCATGTGTGGAAGTCCGGGGTTTGACTCCCAGTCAAGGCACACAGGAGAAGTGACCATCTGCTTCTCTACTACAACTCCCCATCTCCTTTTGCAGCCATGGCTCAAATGTTTCAAGAAAGTTGGCCCAGGGTGCTGATAGACTTGGCTCAGGCACTAAAATAGGTTGGTTGTCAAGCAACAGAGCAGCGGGCCCAGATGGGCATAGCATCACCTGGTTAGGGGCTTAGTGCGTGGATTTCAGTCAGGATGCATTTGGGAGTTTGTCTCTGCCTCTCACTTAATAATAATAATAATAAAATAATATATTATCTAAAACAAATATTGTTTTCATGTATGTATATTCAAGTCAAAATCTTTCTTATATCTCTGACTTTAAAACACCCATATTTTATTTTGCACTAAATTTTCTAAAGACTACCTCCAACATTACTTATGGTTTTTGAATATTTCTCTCCTCTGCTTTCTAGCCTTTAAAACATTTCTTTGGCTCCTGTTTTTCTATTGTCTGCACTTGTGCAATGACCTTATAAATGCTCCTCATGTTCCCAGTCTCTTCCTGTGTAAATCAGTCATCATCTGTAGCTAAGACCAGAGCAATTACTGTGAAATGCAAACCTACTTATATCACCAACATGTTTAAAACTATATTTGACCCCCAATATCTTATAGTATGGCAAAAAAGACCTTCATAATTTATTCTCAATCTATTTTTATGTATTCATTACAAGGCCAAGTTTAAATATTTGTTTCTTTGAAATGTTTTCTTATTAACCAAAAAAAAAAAATTATTCTCTTCCTTTCTAGCCGCATATAGACTACAACTTTACCATAGTATTTATTTTATTACTGTAATTATTTTCCTGTCTGCCCTTTTACTAAATGGAATAAACAGTCTCTATTTATCATGTTACTGGTTACAGTGGGGCCATTTACTCAAGCACATTACAGACTTAAAAATTGTATGCAGACTTAATTAATGGATTATTTATTCTTAGAGGCTCTTTATTACTTTTGCAATAAATGAAAGGACATCTTAGTCATTTACCAATGTTCCATTATTAATATACTTTATTACAATAAATGTTATAATATTTACCTGTTTGACTAAATTAGTACATTATAAGAGTCTTATTAATTAAATTAAATTTAATGTGACACTCCCAACTCTCAGTGTCAATGACAAGGCCTTAAAAAAGGCTGACATACTTAAAGACAACCACATAGATTGTATTTTGTTGACTGATAAAAATCTTTCTGATATACATTTATATGCATAATCTAAAAATATTTTTACTTGAAAAACTAGAATTTTACGTTTGACATAAACAACAAAGCAAGTATTATTCATTCTTACCCACCATGTCCTCCCATCAAAATTTATTTATAAGCTTTGACATCATTTGCTTCTCTGTTATTTTTCTACTTGATAACATAATAATAACTACAATAAAGATTAAGGTCTTATTCTCCAGTCTATGGTCATTTCTGCCTTCATGCTTGATGGGATGGATCTCATGATAAAGGCCTTTTTCAGTAATCAGGACCTGACTGCTTCATCTTCAGGTTTCCTTCATCAGGATCTAATGAAGAGTACATTTTGAAAATCAGAGATTGTGTGCAGTATTAAAACCATTTTTTCAAAGGTCAGAGTGAATTGTGCATTGTCACTTACTTTCACATTTTCAGATAAATCTATAGCTTTAAAAATAAATTTAACAAGTTGATTACATACTATATGGGTATGTGTTCAGTTGTATAATTAGCACTGACATTTGAGAGGGGACACCTTTCCTATAATTTAAACCTATTGCAATGAAATTTTATTATAAGCATTCTGGTATATTTTTTATAAACATTTTATTACCTTGTATTACTAGGCAATTATACCAACTTTTAAAATAGACATCTTCTAACTTCTTTGGATTTCTAGGGACTATAGCCACAATAAAAAATAATTCATGAAGCTTTTTTTTTTAATTATGCAAGACATACATCTAGTTATTTTACTTTTTTTCTTTTAAAAATATGTTGGAAATAAAATGGAAAAATAGAATTACAGTGGCTATGGAAGACAAACACAGATATCATAGTTGCTCTATTCCAAACACTAAACTCAAAATTAAAAAAGCAAGGTTACTTTAAAATAAAAATAAGAATGATGAATTTAGTCAATAAATAACTATTTTGCCTAACATATTTCTCATTATTGAGTAAGGACAATATTTATCACTTCACTTAACAACCTTAGCTTCAAGCAAAAAAAAAATTGCTATACATTTATGACAGATTTAAATTTGAATGCATTTTGAGTTCAAGAAGCTAAATGTATGACTCTACCTCACTAACATATAGATAAAAATTGGAATTTGATCACTAAAAATATTAAATGTAAGCTGCATGTCTTATATTATCATTCTGAATATTTAGAATATTATTTTTTATTTTATTTTTTATCCAAGATGATTGTAATACCATTGTCTATTATATCTGACTTACTAAGTCAAAACTGACACCAGATTTTTCTTTTCTGTTATCTCTGGAAATTCCTGGAGAACACTGTTATGCTCCACAAATCCATTCTGGCAGTCCAAAGTGCCATTAGAGGGTAATCTAATCCCTCATTTCCGTAGTTTGTCCAATGTGTTCTTAAGATATTTTTCATCTTACTTCTGCTTGTTTGAGAGTCACAATTCTTAGTGTTAGGAGCTGATTGTTCCTCTATGACTTTGGCAGTGGGGCATTAACCTTCATTTGCTATCATTCTCAGAACACAGGACAGGCTTGATAACAGTTATTAAAAGTAGTTATTCTTTCCCAGTCTTCCTGCCCAGCTTCATACATTCCTCCACATGGCAGGCAAGAACTCACTGACTCTACCCCCCACCCCTCCCCAGGGACGACCAAAGAATTTTATGACTCACATCCCAGGCTTAAATGGTCCTTTGATTCTTTTTTTTACTTTATTTTATTTTTATTTTCTAATTTACACTTTATTTTTTTCCTTTTTTTATTATTAATTTTAATGGAGTGACATTGATTAATTAGGGTACATAGATTCAGAGAAAACATCTCCAAGATATTTTGACATTTGATTATGTTGCATACCCATCTCCCAAAGTCAAATAGTCCTCAGTCTTCTATCTGGTTTTCTTTGTGCCCCTCCCCTCCCTCTTCTCCCTCCTCTCCCCTGGTAACCACCACACTCTTGTCCATGTCCCTGAGTTTCATTTTTATGTATGGAATTATAGAGTTCTTAGTTTTTTTTCTGATTTACTTATTTCACTCAGTATAATGTTATCAAGGTCCATCCAAGTTGTTGTAAATGATCCAAAATTCAAAAACACTGGTCTTTTGACTCTTAAAATAGGCTTTTCTTGTTATTTCCCAAGATTAGTAGACATAATAAACAGATGTGCTCATTTCATTATAAGGAATCTGTGACCAGAGACATGGGTGTGGGCTGAAAAATAAAAAAAATATATTTATCAGTGCCCTCAGTTTCTGCTAATATTTGGTCTTTGGTTCCTGTTCCTGACACTGAGTATGTAAATCTCTTGGAATTTCATGGGTGAAAGGAGCATCTTGTGTTCTAACAAGGTGACTCTGTGTGGGCTCCCAGAGAGGGATTGATCACTAGAAAGACTAAGCCATAATTAAAAGCTTGGCATTTTCAGCCTTCTGGTCTGCATACTTCAGATAGAGGACAGGGGCTGAAAATGAGCTAACAAACAATCAAGCCTATGGAAAAATCCCTAAAGTATGGAACCTAGGTGGCTTCCAAGTCTGCGAACACACCCACTTGCTAGGAGGGTGTGCACCCCATCTCCAAGGAATAGACGCTTCTATACTCGGTACCCTTCAGAACCTCGCCTTATGTGTCTCTTCATCTGTATGATAATTTGTATCCTTAAAATATCTTTTAAAATAAATCAGCAATAGTAAGTAATCTATTGTTTTGGGTTTTGTGAAACACTTTTAAAAACTATGAAATCTGAGGAGGAGGTTATGGGAACCTTGATTTATAGCTGGTCAGTCAGAAGTTATAGCCTGGACTTTCTAGAAACCTGGACTTTGGGCTGGAGTCTGAAGTGAGGTGTAGTCTTGTGGGATTACATTAACCTGTGGGTTCTATATTAACTTTAAGTAAGTAGTGTCAGAACTAAAATGAATTGTAGGACAGATACTCAGCTGGTGTGGCAGAATTGATTGGTATGGAAAACACACACACACACAAACACACATCTGGTGTCAGAAGTATTCAATAATAAATGAAAACACAGTAAGTTTTTCCTATATAGTAGGAAAGTCTGATTACCAGTGAGGAAATTTCCATTAGGAACGTGAAGAGAAAGTTGTGCTAAATATTTATGGAACTATTAGTGTGACTATTTCCAGAATTTACTTAAAAAATAAAATACAAGTCAAATAAACTTGTGATCTGGTAAAAGAAATTTTTATACAGAATGTGAAAAGTGTCAATTAGCTTCTTTTGCTACATTTGATGTGTTTCTAGAAAGAGATGATTTAATATAAAACTGTTCAGTTTTTAAGCAGAATTAGTGGAAATATGCCACCCTAGCAATTTCTGAGTTAAAAAATAAAACTGTTTTTCATTTTCAATATCTCTAGCTGTCAACATATTCTTAAGGCAAAAACTAGCCTTATGGAAAAGATCAAATCCAGGATACTTTTAGTAAATACAGTCTTAGGGTCAAGGTCAAATTATGGGAGAGGCAATAGGACCCTTTGGTAAGACTTCAGGATGACTTAAAATAGCTCCTCATAAACACTCTAAATTAAAAAAAAAAAAAAGACATCTAAGAAGAATAAGTGAATGGTTGCATAGTGTTCTGATTTTCAACCCAAGCAGAGAGAAAATCTTTTTTCCTCCAGTACTCTTTGTCCACTCAGCTGAATGTGGCCACAATAATGACTTTAGCTCCACCTTCTGGAACAGAAGAACCATCCATTGACCCTAGTCAATCCGTATATTACAGAAAGTTACTATGGATTCAGGTGGTTTGTTTCACAGCATTAGATAAATGCTACATAAATCAAAATATATATAAAAATACAAGAAATAAATAAGAGTTTTATGATAAGTATGAGTGCTCATAATAATACCTTTAGCAGATATAAAATATCATAAACCATGGTTATAGGAGGGGAAGAGAGAGAGAAAAGAGAATGAAAGAAGGAAAAGGGGGAGGGACAGAGAAGGAGACGGTCACTTCTCCTGTGTGCCCTGACTAGGAATCAAACCTGGGACTTCCACAATCCAGGCTGATGCTTTACAGCTGAGCCAACTGGCCAGGGCCAAGTTTCAGTTTGTTTTTTTTTTGTTTGTTTGTTTTTGTTTGTTTGTTTTCTGAAGCTGGAAACGGGGAGAGACAGTCAGACAGACTCCCGCATGCACCCGACCAGGATCCACCCAGCACGCCCACCAGGGGCGACGCTCTGCCCACCAGGGGGCGATGCTCTGCCCCTCCGGGGCGTCGCTCTGCCGCGACCAGAGCCACTCTAGCGCCTGGGGCAGAGGCCAAGGAGCCATCCCCAGCGCCTGGGCCATCTTTGGCTGCAGGAGGGGAAGAGAGAGACAGAGAGGAAGGAGGGGGTGGGGGTGGAGAAGCAAATGAGCGCTTCTCCTATGTGCCCTGGCCGGGAATTGAACCCGGGTCCCCCGCACACCAGGCCGACGCTCTACCGCTGAGCCAACCGGCCAGGGCCAAAACTCACTCTTTTTTTTTTTAAGGGCTGTATTTTTTTTTAAGTTTTTTTTTAATTTTTTTATTCATTTTTAGAGAGGAGAGAGAGAGGGAGAGAGAGAAACAGAGAGAGAGAAGGGGGGAGGAGCTGGAAGCATCAACTCCCATATGTGCCTTGACCAGGCAAGCCCAGGGTTTTGAACCGGCAACCTCAGCATTTCCAGGTCAACGCTTTATCCACTGCGCCACCACAGGTCAGGCTAAGTTTCAGTTTTAATAGTTGATACATGAATGATTTTTTATAACAGGTTAGTCTTGTAAGTAGAGGAAGGAATGATAGTTTGAATCTAATATTTATGATGAAAGTATTCTGTATTCCTGGAACACTGACATTAATATTTCCATAATGATTTACACCTGCAACAAAAATTCCATTTATGTAAGAACCATACTCAGCCAGTGAATATAAGTTGAACTGTATACTTTAATGTGATTGTCTATTTTACGCTGACTGTCTTAAATGACTAAATGATAAATCATAAAATACAAAGATGATGCACAGAAACTATATCCAGGCCATGTGTATAAGAGCTCACCTGTGTTTCCTCACATCTTTAAAAGACATTTGTTTACAACATTAAGTCAATGATAGCAATGAACTCTTTAACTTTATATTTGAAAATATAGTATTACACTGATAGGTTTATGTATTTATATAATTTTTACTCAAAGTCCAAATATATAATTATTATTAACATTTGTTTTTAATTATTTTTTATTGATTGACTTTAGAGAGACAAAAAGAAAAGAGAGAGAAAGAGAGAGAGTGAGGGAGGGAGGATGAGAGATAAGCATTCATTTGGTGTTCCACTTAGTTTTACATTCATTAGTCAGTTTCCTGTGTGTGCCCTGACTGAAGATCCGCAAACTTGATGTTTCAGGACAGCATTCTAGTGGACTAATCTAACTGGCCAGGAACCTGACATTTGTTTTTTAAACATGTATTTTTCATTTTTCTATATTTGTTTTTTCAATGGTAACCTTTGTTTTTCAGATTATTTTAACTAGTGCTATTCTGAAATGCATCTTACAATAATAATACTATTTTCACTGTTCTTCATTAGTTAAATAATTTTAACATATTTAGTAAAGTTTAAGGATACAAAAATCAGCATGCAAAAATCCAGGGTATTTCTATACTCTAACAATAACTATCTAAAAAAGAAATTTTAATAAAACACAATCCCATTTATGATAACAACAGAAAGAATAAAATACTTAAGAATCAACTTGCCCTGGCTGGTTGGCTCAGTGGTAGAGCGTCAGCTTGGCGTGCAGGAGTTTCGGGTTTGATTCCCGGCCAGGGCACACAGGAGAAGCGCCCATCTGCTTCTCCACCCCTCCCCCTCTCCTTCCTCTCTGTCTCTCTCTTCCCCTCCCGCAGCCGAGGCTCCATTGGAGCAAAGATGGCCCGGGCGCTGGGGATGGCTCCTTGGCCTCTTCTGCCCCAGGCACTAGAGTGGCTCTGGTCTCAACAGAGAGATGCCCCGGAGGGGCAGAGCATCGCCCCCTGGTGGGCAGAGTGTCGCCCCCTGGTGGGCGTGCCGGGTGGATCCTGGTCGGGCGCATGCGGGAGTCTTTCTGACTGTCTCTCCCCATTTCTAGCTTCAGAAAAATACAAAAAAAAAAAAAATTAAAAAAAAAAAAAGAATCAACTTAGCCCTATAGATGAAAAACGTGTACACTGTAAACCATAAAATATTAATAAAGAAAATTAAAGCCACAGATAAAGATGTATTTCAATAAAGTTAAAAATTAAAACTATACAAAGCAATACACTAAAAAATAATAGATTAATCAAAATGTAAATCTAAATATATACAAGTAACTTATGAAAGGCAAGAAAACTTTTTTTAAAAGATATGAACAAACAGGAAAAAAAAAGATCACACACATAATCCCTAACATATAAATGTATTAGATATAATTGGTCTATGGTCACAAATTCAAGATGAAGATCAGCATAGTCGATAAGAAAAAATATCCAAGTATATGCTTTCTACAATAAATTCACTTCAAACACAATGAAAAAGAAAAACTGACATTAAAAGGACGGAGAGAAGTATGTTGTACATGCCTTAACAAAAAGAAAGCAGGGCTCTGGCTGAGTACCTCAGTTGGTTAGAATGTTGTCCCAACATGCCAAGGTTCTGTGTTTGATTCTCTAGTCCAGGCATATACAAGAATCAACCAATAACAGCATGTATAAATGGAACAACAAATCAAAGTTTCTCTCTCTCTCTCTCCCCCTTCCTCTCTCTGTAAATTTCAATTAAAAAAAAGCAGAAGTGGTTATAGTAACATCAGATAAAGTAGATTTAGGATCAAAGAAAGTTACCAGAGTCAGAAAGGAACAAGATAAGATGTGAAAGGGTCCATCCAAGATGACGACATAGCAATCATGAATGTATATGTACATAAAATAGTGGCAAAGTATATTATGAAAATGTGATAGAACTGGAAGGAGAAATAACTAAATCTACAATTATAGTTGAAGCCTTCCATACCACTGTGTCAACAATTGATAGGATAACTAGACAGAAATACAAAAGTATCAACAACACTATCATTCAAAAGGTTACATATAGAATACTTCAAACAACATAGAAGGATACATATTCTTTTCAACTGTCCATGGAACAATATCAAGCAATAGCCCATATCCTGTGCCATAATACAAACCTCAATATATTTAAAATAATTGCTATGATACAAAGTGTGCTTTTTGGCCACATTGGAATCAAAGTAGAAATCCATAATAGAAAGATAATTTAAAAATTCCCTAAAATTTGTAAGCTATAGATTAAAGAGCAAGTCTCAATAGAAATTTAAAAGTTCATTTAGATAAATTGAACTAAATTAAATATACAACATATATATTTGTGTGTGTGTGTGTGTGTATTTTTCTGAGGTTGGAAACAGGGAGGCAGTCAGACAGACTCCAGAATGCACCCAACCGGGATCCACCCGGCATGCCCACCAGGGGGTGATGCTCTGCCCATCTGGGGCGTCACTCTGCCACAATCAGAGCCATTCTAGCACCTGAGGCAGAGGCCACAGAGCCATCCTCAGCACCCGGGCAAACTTTGCTCCAATGGAGCCTTGGCTGCGGGAGGGTAAGAGAGAGACAGAGAGGAAGGAGAAGGGGAGGGGTGGAGAAGCAGATGGGCGCTTCTCCTGTGTGCCCTGGCCGGGAATCAAACCCGGGACTTCCGCACACCAGACCGACGCTCTACCACTGAGCCAACCAGCCAGGACCAACAACAGAATATTTTGATGGTAAATACTTACATTAGGAAAAAGAAAATGCTTCAAATCAATAACCAAAAAGCAGAAATCAAGCATATTTAAAACAGAAAAATTAATAAAAATTAATTTTTAAAAGTAACATGTAAAAATTACTAAAATTGACAACAATATCCAATAGTTCATTTGAATAGCCTCACAAGTCTGAAAAAAATTGAATTACTAACTAAAAATACATCAAAAAGAAATAGTGCAGGCCCTGGCCGATTGGTTCAGTGGTAGAGCATTGGACAGGTATATGGAAGTCCTGGTTGGATTCCCAGCCAGAGCTCACAGGAGAAGCGCCCATCTGCTTCTCTACCCTTCCCCCTCTTCTTTCTCTTTATCCCTCTCCTTCTCTCCCTCAGCCAAGGCTCCATTGGAGCAAAGTTGGCCTGGGCACTGAGGATGGCTCCCTAGAATGGCTCTGGTTGCAATGGAGCAATACCCCAGACGGGCAGAGCATTGCCCCCTAGTGGGCTTGCTGAGTGGATCCTGGTCGAGTGCATGTGGAAGTCAGTCTATGTGCCTCCCCACCCCTCACTTCAGAAAAATACAGAAAAGAAAAAGAAAAAGAGTGCAGAAAAGCAAGAAATAAAAGATATATAGATGAAGCAGACAGAAATAAAACTGTTTCCATTTGGAGATGAAATGATTGTGTCCATAGAAAATATAAGGGAATCCACAAAAACTCCTAAAACTAGTAAGTAAATTCAGCAAGGTCAAGGATACATGATAGCCTGACCAGGCGGTGGTGCAGCAGATAGATCATCGGAGTGGGATTCAGAGGGCCCAGGTTCAAAACCCTGATCTTGCTGGCTTGAGTACAGGCTCATTTGGCTTGAGTGTGGGCTCACCAGCTTGAGCACAGGGTAACTGGCTTGAATATGAGATCATAGACATAACCCCATGGTCGCAGGCCTGAGCCCAAGAGTCATTGACTTGAAGCCCAAGGTCGCTGGCTTGAGCCCAAGATTGCTGGCTTGAGCCCAAGATTGCTGGTTTGAGCAAGAGGTCATTACTTTGCTGTAGCCCCCCCCCGGTCAAGACATATATGAGAAAGTAGTCAATGAGCAACTAAGGAGCTACAATGAAGAACTGATGCTTCTCATCTCTCTCCCTTCCTTTCTGTTTGTCCCTATCTGTCTCTCTCTCTGACTCTCTTTCTGTCTCTGTCAGAAAAAAAAAAACATGATAAATATAAAAGTTTATATAACTCCATTTAAAATTTTTCAAAGTAATAGAATACTTAGGTTTAAATGTAACAAAATAGGTGCAGGACTGATATGCTTGAAGTTACAAAATCCACACAAAAGAAAAATATTTATTTATTTTTTTTTATTTATTTATTTTTGCATTTTTCTGAAGCTGGAAACAGGGAGAGATAGTCAGACAGACTCCCGCATGCGCCCGACTGGGATCCACCCGGCACGCCCACCAGGGGCGATGCTCTGCCCACAGGGGGCGATGCTCTGCCCATCCTGGGTGTCGCCATGTTGCGACCAGAGCCACTCTAGCGCCTGAGGCAGAGGCCAAGGAGCCATCCCCAGCGCCCGGGCCATCTTTGCTCCAATGGAGCCTCGGCTGCGGGAGGGGAAGAGAGAGACAGAGAGGAAGGCGCAGTGGAGGGGTGGAGAAGCAAATGGGCGCTTCTCCTGTGTGCCCTGGCCGGGAATCGAACCCGGGTCCTCCGCACGCTAGGCCGACGCTCTACCGCTGAGCCAACCGGCCAGGGCCAAAATATTTAAATGTAAGAATTTGGAGAGACATACTGGGTTCATAGATTAGGATGCTCAAATAGTAAATATATAAAGTCTTCCTTATTAATATGATTAATGTCATTCCTGTCTTGATGCCAGTCAGATGAGTTTCAGATGTAAAAGAGGAAAGGCAAAGGAAGTAGAATTAAAATTTTAAAGGCAAATCATTTTATAAGAAACAACAAAGGAACTATGGTACTCAAACTAATACTGAATAAAACAATAGAAATCAATCTACTTGTTTGGACTTATTATGTAGCTACAGTAATGCAAACTGTATGGTATTGCTAGAAGAACAGATATAAGTCTCACACCTTGTACAAAAATTAACTCAAAATGGAGAAAGGACTTAAATGTAAAATGTAATATTATAAATGTTGTAGAAAAAATACAAAACAAGATCTTTAGGATTTAGGACTCAACAAACAATTCTTAGTCTTGACACCTAAAGCATGATTCTTAAAAAAAACAAAACAAAACAATTTTGACTTCATCAAAATTAAAAATGTGCTGCAAAAGCCTCTACTGAAAATAGTAAAATATAAGTACAAACTAAAAGAAAGTATTTGCAAACAACATATATGATAAAGAACTAGGACATTGAATATATAAAATCTCCAAAGACTCAAGAGAAAAAAACACCTAATTTTTCAATTACAAATGTTCAAACACACGAGGAGACAGTGAAACTAAGAGGGTATACAGATGGCACACCTGCAGTTGAAAATATTTTTGGTAATGTTAACCATCAGAAAAACACATTGAAAAACACTAAAATATCACTACCTATTGGAATATCTAAACTAAAAACTTTGATAATACCAAATATTCATGAGAACATAAAAAAAACTAGATTACTCATACATTAATAGTGGGAATGTAAAATGTAGAACCACTCTGGAAAATAGTTGAGAAACTTCTTTAGAGAACTAAGCATAGAACTGCGATATAATCCAGCAATTGCACTGTACATGAATGCTTAGTATAGCTTTATTCATACCAAACAAAAACCAAAAACAACTCATATGGTCTTTAATAAGTGAACATAAAGAAAAAAGAAAAAAGCTGTGATTTAATAAAGAACAAAATGTTGAAAAATGAAACGATGAATCTCTGGAGAATATGCCAATCCCAAAACATTATTCAATTTATATATTTTGAAATGACAAAATTGTAGAAATGTAGAACAGATTAGTAGTTGTCAGGGTTGGGGAACAAGAGTGAAAGGAATGAGGGAAGAAGAATTTTTGTGGTGATGAAATTTTTCTGAAATATGACTATAACAGTACTATCATTATCTTGGTATTTACTGGAGAAGACTGGGTGAAGGATACAAGGCATTTCTTAGCATTATTTCTTACAACTGCATGAGAATCAACAAGTATCTTAAAAAAATATTTAAATGTAAACCTCAAAACAAAAGGTTTAGCTTGAGCAGGTGGTGGCACAGTGGATAGAGCGTTGGACTGGGATGCGGAAGGACCCAGGTTTGAGACCCTGAGGTCGCCAGCTTGAGTGCGGGCTCATCTGGTTTGAGCAAAGCTCACCAGCTTGGACCCAAGGTCGCTGGCTCAAGCAGAGGGTTATTCAGTCTGCTGAAGGCCCGCAGTCAAGGCACATATGAGAAAGCCGTCAATGAACAACTAAGGCAGGGGTCTCAAACTCAACTCAGCATGTGGGCCGCAGAGCAAGATCACAGCCATTCCGCGGGCCGCACTAGGTTTACAAAAGGCAACTGTTACGCAACACTTTTCTCACTGCAGTTGAAAACAAAAAAAATCAGTACAACAAGCACAATCGTAAATGCAGTTTACTCAGTGTCACAAAACAACCAGAAACTGTAGTTCGCATCACAACTGCTGTTAACTAAGCTAATATCTAGCTAGGATGCTAGAGAAATGAAAAATACAAGTAGGCCCCTAGGCTTACTTAATTTTATCCAAAATATTTTGAACTTCGTGGATTAGTCTGCGGGCCACACAAAATTGTTCGGCGGGCTGCATGCAGCCTGCGGGCCGCGAGTTTGAGACCCCTGAACTAAGGTGTCGCAACAAAAAACTGATGATTGATGCTTCTTGTCTCTCCCCATTCCTGTCTGTCTGTCCCTCTCTCTGACTCTCTTTCTCTGTCTCTGTAAAAAATAAAATAAAATAAAAAAATCTGGAGGTAAATACAATGAGTCTATTTAAGCCATCAAGTGAGCCTAAGTCATCACTTGTGTAGCAGGTGTGCTTTAACAATGAGGCTAAGTTTCTCCTAGTGATGCCAGTGAAAACGAGGCTCTTCTACAGTGTTCTACGGAAAGCATGTCAGGCACCCAAATATAGTAGGTGGAAGAAAGATAATGAGGCTTTCATGGTAAGATTTATTCTGGGTTGAAATGGAAGGCTGCCCACAAATTCTCAGTGTCTCATCTCTTTCCATCCATCCTACCATGGAAAAGATCCAGTTTAGTCTTTATCAGGCCCAATATAAAGATCAGTGTTCAGATATTCTCTGCTATAGTTCAGTCCATATCAAGGCTTAGTTCAGTTTAGGTGCTGTGTTGTTGTAGCTAAGCCCATACTCAAGCCTATAAGTGGGAGTTCGTGTGGCTGCCAGATCTCAGATGACTCTCAGCCCGGGCAGATCTTAGAGCGACAAGGCAGCTTGGAGAATTCAAGAACAATGGGGGTCCTGGCCGGTTGGCTCAGTGGTAGAGCGTCGGCCTGGCGTGCGGGGGATCCAGGTTCGATTCCTGGCCAGGGCACATAGGAGAAGCGCCCATTTGCTTCTCCACCCCCCCCTTCCTCTCTGTCTCTCTCTTCCCCTCCCTCTTTCTCTTCCCCTCCCGCAGCCAAGGCTCCATTGGAGCAAAGATGGCCCAGGCGCTGGGGATGGCTCCTTGGCCTCTGCCCCAGGCGCTAGAGTGGCTCTGGTCGAGGCAGAGCATCGCCCCCTGGTGGGCAGAGCTTCGCCCCTGGTGGGCGTGCCCGGTGGATCCTGGTCGGGCGCATGTGGGAGTCTGTCTGACTGTCTCTCCCCATTTCCAGCTTCAGAAAAATACAAAAACAAACAAACAAACAAACAAAAAAACAATGGAGCGAGTGTGTATTTCCAAGAGAGAACAAGATAAAAGAGAAAACTAGCTCTTTGTTAAGGTTGAAATATAGTATCTCAAGTTAGTTGCTTCTTTAAATTAGCCAATCAACTTCTCAGTTTTTCACGGGCTTCTACTAGTTTTGCCCTCAACCAACCTCATCCTTTGGAGGCTAGACTGACAGGCTTTTATTGCCATCATTTTAGTTCCTACTGTGCATGCCTTAACATAGAAGCACCTCCCCCTGCTCCATCTTGACTTATACTGGGCATGCACCCAACCGAGGAATTTCTTCTGTTGTATGGGGGTGGGGGCGGGGAGATTGAAAAACTGGTCCTTTCTACCTACACAGGGAGGAAAAAAGTGTTAATCCCCTTGGCAGAACAAAGTTGTGAGCCCTGGGATGTCTGAGGCTGTAACTTCCTAGAAAAGCAAACAGGCTTTTTAATGTCTGATTCTCTTTGCTCCTTTTCCTTATTACTGCCTAGCTACCCATGCTGACACTGGAGTGAAGGGGGCAAAATCTTGTGGGGTTCTTAGTGTCAGGACGTTCCCAATGCCCCACTGCAGTGCTCTAAAAAGATAGTAAGACTCTGGAAACTGCCTCAAGAAAGCCTATTATCAAAATAATATTTGAGAGATAAATCCTAGTAGAACTATTTCCTAAAAGTTGCAATAGTCAAGTAAAAGGAAAGAGCTCAGAAAATTTGTAATTTTATAGCTGTTATATATATTGTAGTGTACATATACTGTTTGATTTCTATTTTGAAATCTGAAGGTGTTGCCCCATAAACTATACACATTATATAATATAATGTATATAATGTAAGTATTGCAATAATAAACACAGAATTTCAATATTCTTCACAAATTAATAAATCTAATTTATTAAAGAGCATAAAGGTATCAAGTCTTTTAGGATTTTGAAAAATAACTTTTATTACATTTGGTTTATGATTTAAATAGCTAGCGCAAAAGAACTAAAGGCAAAAACAACCATTTTAAGTTGAAATTTATTTCTATTAATACAAACAATTCTATAGTGATTTCCATAGTGGCTGTACCAGTTTACATTCCCACCAGCAGTGAATAAGAATTCCTTTTTTTAGTCAATTTGACATTTGGAGATGACAGGTGTCCAGGATATTTTCCACAATCACTCCAACACTTGCTGTTTTTACTTGTATTGTTGATCATAGTCATTCTCACAAGTGTGAGTTAGTATCTCATTATAGATACTAATAGATAGATCTCAATAGATAGTTTTGATTTACATTTCATTTCCTCTGAACAACGTGTATTTGCATTGTTTCTTTAGTGATGAGTTCTATGAGTTCTTTATATATTTTTGTATATTAATTCCTTCTCAAAGTTTGTATGCAGATATCACCTTCCACTCAGTTGGTTGCCTTTTTGTTTTGTTGTTGGTTGCTTTTGCTATGCAAAAAATTTTTAGTTTCATTTTGCCCCATTCATTCATTTTTGCCTTTACTTCCCATGCTTTTGTGGTCAAATTCATAAACTTCTGTCTATGACCAGGGTTTGTAAGTTTAGTACCTATGTTTTCTTCTATGTAATCTATTGTTTCAGGTCTTATATTTAAGTCTTTGGTCCATTCAGAGGTAATTATTTATATGGGACAGACAATAGTCTAGTTTCATTCTTCTGCATGTAGTTTTCCAATTTTTTCAGCACTATTTACTGAAGAAGCTTTCTTTTGTGCATTGTGCATTTTTGGTTCATTTGTTAAAAATTATTTCCCCATTTACATGTGGGTTTATTTTGGGGCTCTTGATTCTGTTCCTTTGGTCTGTATGTCTATTTTTCTGCCAATACCATGGTGTTTTTGATTATTGTCATTTTATAGTATACTTTTAAGTCAAGAAGTGAGATACCTCGTGTTTTCTTTTTTCTTAGGGTTGGTTTTTCTATTGAAGCCTTTGTGGTTTCACACAAATATGATTATATTATTGTTCTATTTCATTTTTTTTAAAAGTCTTTGGGATTTTAATGAAGGTTGCATTAACTCTTCACACTTTAGGTAATATGGACATTTTAACTATGTAGATTATTTCATTTCAATATATATTTTTTCTTGTTGAACAGCCACTATCTTAATGCAGCAGAGAGAAATATTTTCAGCAAATAATATTGATTCAGCTGACGTAACCATAAAGGCTGAAGAAGAAAGTCATTGTGATCATTTATCCTGATAATCAATGATACTGTAATTATCAGAGGGTTCAACACTTTCATTTATTTAGAACCGTTTTGTCCAATATGGTAACTACTGGCCACATGCAGTTATTTATATATATAGTAACTGAAATTAAATAAAGTAAAATTTCTGTTTCTTAGAAGATGAACTAGCCACTTTTTAAGTGTTCAATAGTCATGTGTCTATTAGTATAGAAAGATCACAGGAATAACACTATGCCTGACATTCAAATCTTCTTGTTCAAATCCTTAAAACTGAAATCTATGTTTTTTCAAATTTAATTAGTTTATTTCCTTTTAATCTGAGGGGAAATTTTCACTTTAACCTGGGGTATCTAGTGACTCTTTTGACAAGGTATAATAGAACTGTCATAATTCACTGAAATGGAAGTATTATTGGTCTGTGTTAACACATCAGAACTGTAATTCAAAGGGCAATTCACTTTCAGGGCAAACCTTGCCTTTTCCTACAGTTCATAATGTACAGCTATTTTTCAGACACTTTTCCAAGTTTCCTTGCTGTTAGCTGGCAAAACTCCAATTACTGATGAAGTAATGATTTATCAGGTACTTTTAGAGTGTTAAAACACATATTTTTAGATTTTAACTTTCTCACTTCAGGTTTTAGGTCTTAAAATCAACCATAGATATTATTTTCATCTTGTGAAAGCTCATCATCATAAATCAATGGAACAAAATAGATAGTCCAGATATAAACCCACACTTATGTGATCAATTAATATTTGACAAAGGTGACAAGAACATATGATATAGGGTAAAGACAGTCTATTCAATAAATGATGTGGGGAAATTTGACAGATACATGTAAAAAAAAATAAAGTAGACCACTTCTTTACACCTTATACAAGAATACACTCAAAATAGATTAAAGACAAATGTAAGACTAGAAACCATAAAAGTCTAAAAGAAAACAAGCGGTAAATCTCAGACATTTTTTGTGCTCTTTTGACAAGTTATAATAGAACTTGAGCAAATGAGATGATATCAAACTAAAAGGTTTTTGCACAGCAAAGGCAACTATCATAAAAATAAAGAGGTTGCCTGACCTGTGGCAGCACAATGGATAAAGCGTTGACCTGGATTGCTGAGGTTGCCAGTTTGAAACCACAGGTTTGCCCAGTCAAGACATGTACTAAAAGTAACTACTACCAGTAGATGCTCCCTGCTCCTCACTCCACCTTTTCTCTCTCTTCCTCTCTCTAAAATCAATAAATAATTTTTTTAAAAAAATAGACAACCCACTAAATGGGAAAATATATTTGCAAATGATACATCTGATAAGGGGTTGCTATTCAAACATTATAAAGAACTCACACTACTGAACACTAAAAATTAAAATTAAAAAAAATCCAATTAAAAAATGGGCAAAAGATCCAAAGAGATACTTCTCCAAATAGGACCTACAGAAAGCCAATAGACATATGAAAAAATGTTCAAAGTCACTAGTTGCCAGAGAAAAAATATTGGAACAATGAGCAATCATCTCATACCTGTCAATGTGGCTATATCATCAATAAATTCCTAAACGACGAGTATCAGACAGGATGTGGAGAAAAGGGAACCCTTGTGCACTGTTGGTGGCAGATTGGTACAGCTACAGTGGTTCTTCAAAAGACTAAAGATGAACCTCTCTTATATTCAAAGAAACAGAAAACATTAATTTAAAAGAATATATGCACTCTTGTGTTCATTGCAGTGTTTTCTATAATAACCAATCTGTGTAAGCATCCCAACAGGCAAATGAAAAAAACAAACAAACTGTGGTACATTTACACAATGGAACACTACACAGCCGTAAAAGAGAATGAAATCTTAGCATTTGCGACAGCATGGGTGTGCTCAAAGGGTATTATGCTCAGTGAAATAAGTCAGTCACAGAAAGCTGAATACCATATGATTTTACTTACATATAAAATAGAATTAACAAAATAAATGAACAAATGAAATTGAAATAGAATCATAGATACAGAAAGAACTAGTGGTTGTGAGAGGGGAGGGAAAGAGGTAAAGGGACTAAGAAGCATACATTCATGGCTATAAAATAGACATGAGACAAATACAGAAAAGAAAAACTTGACCAGGTCGTGGCACAATGGATAGAGCATCAGAGTGGGACGTGGAAGACCCAGGTTTGGAACCCTGAGGTTGCCATCTTGAAAGTAGGTTCATGTGGTTTGAGCAAGGCTCAGCAGCTTGGACCCAAGGTCCGTGGCTTGAGCAAGGGGTCACTCAGTCTGCTGTAGCCCCCTGGTCAAGGCACATATTAGAGGGCAATCTATTGAGATGGAAGAAAAAAAATATACATTTTAACACAAACTGCTCATATATTCAAGAACATATTTGGCTTATCAAAGCACTTTTAAAGAATTACTGTGAGATAAGATTTATAGAAAATGTAGTTTTAGCCAATCAAAAATAATTTTTTTTCTGAGTTTACTTGTGAGTAAAAATATTCAGTATGATTTCTAATCAGTTGCTTTCAGTGAATTCAGACATTTTAAGCAAAAATAAGAGAGAAAGGCAATATTTTTCATTTTAAAGCTTAGAGTAGTTATTAACCAAATTTATCATATATTATATACTTAAAACTTAGATTTTTTATAAGATATATTTACATTGGTTAATATAGTTCTTCTAATTATAAATGTTTTCCCCCTCTAATAACCTTGTTACCTTAATTCTAATTCTATAGGAACCTTTAAGTAAACTCAAAGGTATTATTGCTTCTCAAACACACTGAGAAAATCTTAAATCAGATCAATTTTCCAAGATCTCCTTCTTAAAGTCATTTTATCAGCTCTGGATATCTAAAGCTAGACTGCAATAGTAATCTTTTAAATATTCATCCAGGCTGGATAGTCTATACATAATAATAACTGAAAGAGACTTTTAACTTTGGGGCATTTAGACAATAACAAATAGGAGGATGACTGCACTTACAGAACAAGAATTTTTAAAAACGATTTAAACACAATTTTATACAATGGCTATAAAGAGAGTATAGTAAATTTTTTTGAGACATTTATTGATAACTAAGACAGAATCTACCTTTTTAATTTGATGGAGCTCATTCCTGCTGATCAAAATCTCCTAAGTACACAAGGTGTACCAGATTTAACTTTCTTGTAATATTCTATCTGCACATTATACTTAGAGAAAATAGTATCTAAATCTAGTGTTTTGTTCAATATTTTTCTAATCATTTTTTTCTAAAGCGGTTATTGCTGTCAGAATGATGTGCAGTTATGATTCCTCTTGATTATGATTTACTCTATGATGGCATTAGCTCTACAACGGCATCTCTATCAGTTTGTATGGACAAAGAACATTTTAGTCTTTTTCAGCAGAATAGTCTGCCCTTTGTTGAAGATAGTAAATCCATGACTTCTGTTCAAAGAGAAAATAGGCACATCCCTAGATAAAGAAAAAAAAAAGATAACATGCAAATTCCTATAGAAAAATTTAAAAAGTGCCATTGACAACAACCTGTGGCTGCTCATGTATCTTCCCAGTTAACTTCTTATCAGAAGAGTAGTAAGGTTACACTGCTCATTCCAGGGATGCTGCAATATGTGACATTAATTAGGAGACTAAACATGTAGCTTAGCACATAGGCAAAGCTCACAGTATTTATTTTTTTAATTCACAATACAAAGTCTGCTTTAAAAAATATAATCCCAACTTGATTATTTTACATCTATAAAGCCATAAATACAGTTGAACTTGCCTGGATCTCTTAAATAGAAAATAGTACACTAAACAAATCATCCCATATTTAATGTGAATCGATAATACTTTATAAATATATTTTTCTACTTATCCCTCCTCCTATAATTATAGATACATATTTAACACAACTGAACTTTATTATGAGATACATAAGTGTAAGAAAATATGTGTTTTTATTAATTTGGGCCCTAGCATCTTATCTAATCACTTATATAATCAGGTTATTTCTTAGCTTTAAACAAAATATAACATCAGTGATTTAAATACTTTAGAGAGAGTAGAAGTGTGTTCTGTAAAGAACATCTTAATTTTACTTGTATTTGAAAGTGCTAAGTTATTAGCCTCATATACAAATGCAACACAAATAGGAATGCAAAACAATGCCTTTTTGGAAGTATAATTAGGTCTATAATTCAACTCATGTAAATTTTAATTGTTTTCATCAATCAGATCTTTGCTTTTAAAAGTTAGGTTGATTGAAGTTTTCATTATACTGAAAATAAATAAACACAAATATTTCAGTTCATATATGGAATATTTTATAGTAACTCTAAAAAAGTATCAAATGCCCTATTTTACAAATATATTACCTCTCCCTAATATGTGAAATATATTAAACTTTTAGAATTAATAATGTAAGAAATCAATCCCATCAAAAGTTCAGTAATAAGTAAAATAAGCCACAATTAAATAATGTTTTGAAATATAGAGCAAATTAATCAGGAGGATAATTTTTATAATAATATGAAACAGGAAAAACTCCCGAGCTATCAGCAAAGTTTATATATTAAAGTAAATCTCAATGGTTATATGTGAATTTCAAAAAAAAAATAAGAAAGCTATCTTTGAAACAAGATAATAGTTCAATATAAAGACATATACACATACATCAACCTTAAATCTACTGTGCATCAGGCTTGCTGGATGGTGATGGGGTAGGCTGGCCTTCTGACTGCCCTCTCTCAAGATCAAATTGAAGTTAAAACTAAATTTAAGAACAATCACCTTGAAAAATCAACTCTGACTAAGTAAAGAGCAGCCCATAATCATAAGGTGACCAAATTTTTTACAATGAAAAGGAGGACAAAAACAAATTGAATAAAACAATATCGTAAATGAAAGAAACATTTTATTCATTGCAACAATAATACACTATAATATAAATGCATAATAAAAACATTTGTAATTTTATATTGTAATTATGCTTACATGCCTATTAAATTTTAATAATAATTGTAAGAAAAAAGTACTCATTTAGATACAAATATGTCACATCACACCCAATAGGTTGACTCTGCATCAATCGAATACAGACATTTACAAAGTACTCTTTCATTACCAAAAAGGAGGACATGTAGGAGGACACTTTTCAAGGGAGGATGGAACTTACAAAAAGACTGTCCTCCCTAAAGGAGGACGATTGGACACCTTAATAATCAGGAAGTCACAGAAGCCACATCAAGATTGGTAGGAAGGGTGGGACACAAAAAAGGCTGCCTTGCTCCCAAGCAGCAAGCTGTGTGGTGGGTCTGGTAGGACTCTCAATGCAGGGAGGTTCACCCTGAGAGGTGAGGATCCAAAGCCCCAGGCCGGGTGTCCCAGCCTAGAGCACTAGAGCCTAGAAGAGGTGTCCACAAAGCATTTGTCAGTGAAAAGATGCATGATTCCTGTCTGTGAGAAAGAGACAGAGGTTCTCAGCAATGCAGGCATTATCTTAAAGGGCCCATGCAGAAAATCTTATTCACTGCCACTTACCCGGGGCTCTGGTAGAGGGAGAGCTGAGAGGACTAGGTTTGCATGAGGAGAGTATGAAGTTGTTGGTCCAGGGAGAGACATTGTGACAGATGACCACAGGAACTCTTGTGCTGATTTATTCTCCAGTACAGTATTGCCATCTTTCTTGGCTAGAGCAATTCCCTCCAAGCAGCATCAGCCTGGGGGAAATCAACTGCCCTGCTTTTGGGAATCTTTCCTACCACACCCTATGGAAACTGGGCCATTCAGAGAAGTCTGCCAAGAAGCAGGAATGTGTCAGTGACTCAGTTTTCTGGTGTTGAGGCTGGAGCTTTTCCTCTTACGCTCCTGAGACTATTACTGGTGCTTATGCCTCACAGGAGACTCAGCATGGACTGGGAAAACCAAATCTTTAGGTTTTAGAGGCCACATCCACCAGACTCCTACTGAGGTCTACAAAAAAAAAATTAGGAAGACTGACACCTGGGGCTTTGAGATGGGAGCCACACCCACCACCCTTCTTAATCCCTGAATTGCCCCAGGTTCTAGATGCCACCAGAACTTTTATTTCAGTGGCTGAGCCCAACCAGCAACTAGCAGACAGAAGCAGCAGAAGTTGGCTTTCAGGGAACATTGGGCCTTTTGTTGACTTGCCCACAGGCCCAGTGTGTGTAAAATGTAGCTTAGGTGTGCAGCTTGGAATTTCCCTGTTTACCTGGCCCAGCAGAGGCAGCCAAAACCTCTGGTTTGCTTGTACCTTCAAGAAGGATGTAGCTGAGGGCCAGTTACAAGCATTGTCCTGCACTGCTCTGCACCAGGTTCCCTCCTGGGAAACCCAGGCAGGGCTGACACATCCACTGACTAGCTGTGGAGAGCACTGGAGCAGAATCCAACTACACTTGGTGGCAGCATGTCCAAAAGGAGGATTCGTTGGATACAAGCCCAAGTGAGGCGAGTTCTGCTTTCTGTGGTCAACACCTGCACATGTGCTCATTGCACAAGGTAAAGATTCACAGTTGGCAGTGCTGGGTCCCAGATATGCTGCCTCGCTGTGCTAAGTTCCACAAGGTGAAAGGGAGAGAGGCATGGTGCATTAACATTCAAGGTCTGGGTTCTCTGGAGCCTGTTGTTGGGACCAGTCAAGGGGCTTAGCCAATTTCTGGGTGGAGGGCACAGTCAACCCCAGTGGAAGACACTTTCTCAATCTTCTTGCTGAAACCAGGTGCTCCCCAGCTAGAGGAACTTCTGCAGAGGTGATCATCAGCCCCACTCAACCTGAACCTGCCACTCACTTTTCTGGGGACAAATAGAATTGGAGTATCCAACAGTGGCTGAGGGATTAGGCTCTGGAGAAAGGGCCACTTTCCCCATACTGAGCTCCTGACCAAGATATCCCTGAAGTAGGCAGTTCAATTAACATTATCATCCCAACCTCAGTTGCCCTAACCCACCAACCTTGAAACCTGTAAAGGGGTTGGTGGGATAATTTAAGCCAGCCTGAGCCCACACTACAGTCTTTCTATAGAAGACTCTTTGGGAAAAACAAGCAGCCACAAGAGGAGGTGGAGCAGCTGAAAAGTGAAGGCAAATCTAATGGAGCTCGGACCCTTTTACAGAGCTGCTGTTAGCTCTAAGCAGGAGGAAGCTGATCCTTATACACATATTTTCTCCTCACACACAATTCAAACACAGAAAATGCAGACAAACAGTGAACACAGTAGTAGTTACAGACAGGTAGCCCACACTAGGTTACAAACAACAGCTGATCCCAACCCATACCTGAATGCTGCCCAAGACCCCCCAGAGAAATAAAACCAGTAGTGGGTGGCAGACCATAACAATGCTAGGCTCAGCTAGACACAGCATATCCAAAGGAGGAATCTAGCAGGCACCAGACACTGCAGAGAATAAATATACCTCATAAGACAGATACTATACAGTATCTTAAAACATGTGATCAAGGTTAACCCTTAGAGCTAGCCAGCCTGAAGTGATAACTCCACCCATGAAAGGGCCAACTTCATTCAAGACACAAATACAGTAGGAGGGTAAATACAACCCTTAAGAAGCATTTTTAGAGCAAGAAACTCAGGTGGCTTGGAGGTTAATACCACTGAGCCCTTTTTCCTCATAAGGACACCACAACAAATTTGGGAGTCAGAGCAGAGTTATCTAAAACAGAAAGAATGGGGAGACAAAGAAATATGCCCCAAATGAATTAACAGGAGAAATCCACAGAAAAATAACTAAATGAAATGGAAACTACCAATCTACTAAACACAGAGTTTAACATAATGGTTATTAGGATTCTCTATGATCACAGAGTAAGAAAATATGATCACAATGAGAACTTAATAGGCATTAAAAAAGAACATTGAAACCTTAAAAAAGAACCAGGCATTCAAAAATGGCTAATATAACATCTGCAATGAAGACTGCACTAGAAGGAATCGACAGCAGGCTGGATGAAGCAGAGGATCAAATCAGTGATTTAAAGGACAAGATAAATGTAAGCACAGAAGCAGAGCAGCAAAAAAAAAAAAAAAAGGCTCAGTAAGACTGAGGAAACTCTAAGAGACCTCTGTGACAATATGAAGATAACAACATCTGCGTCATAAGTGTTCCTAAAGGAAAAGAGAAAAAACAAAGGATAGAGAACTTGTTTTGAAGAAATCATAGCTGAAAACTTCCCTAAATTGGTGAAGGAAAAAAATCACACAAGTTCAAAAAGGACAGAGTCCCATTAAATATGAACCCAAGGAGGCCCACATCAAGTCATATCATAATTAAAGCACCAAAACAACAACAAAACAAAAAACAAAGCAAAACAAACAAAAAAAAACAGAGACAAAGAAAGAATACCAAATGCTACAAGAGAAAAGCAATTAATTACCTACCAACAAGTCCCCATAAAGTTGACATCTGACTTTTCAACAGAAACTCTTCAGGCCAGAGGCATTGGTAGAAAATTCAAAGTGATGCAAAACAAGAACCTACAACCAAGACTACTCTATCCAGCAAAGCTATCATTTAAAATTGAAGGCAAAATAAAGAGCTTCCCAGAAAAAAAAAATAAAATGGCTCAAGGTGTTCATTACCATCAAACAAATACTGAAAGAAATGGTAAAGTATCTGTTATTAGAGGAGAAAAGAAAAGAAATAAAGAAATCCAGTGAAAGAGGCTCATAGGTTTAAAGACTCAAATGGCAAAAAATAAATATGTATAAAGATAACTTAAAATGTAAATAGATTAACTGTTCCAATCAAAAGACATAGGATATCTGCATAGATAAGAAAACAAGACCTATATTTATGCTGCCTACAAGAGACCCATCTCAGAACAAAAGATACATATACACTGTAATTGAAGGGAAAAAATATTTCATGCAAATGGAATGAAAATAAAAGCTTGTTTAGCAATATTTATATCTTACAAAATTGCCTTTAAAATATAAGCTATAGAAAGAAACAAAGAGAGTCACTACATAATGATAAAGGGAGCAATCTAACAAGAGGATATAACCATTATAAATATTTGTGCAACCAATATAGGAGGACCTAAATATATAAAGCTAATTTTGATGGACATAAAGGGTGAGATAGAGAGCAATATAATAATAGTAGGGGCTTTTAATACCTCACTAACGTCAATGGATAGATCGTCCAGACAGAAAATCAACAAAGACATAGCAACCTTAAATGACACACTAGATCAACTAGATTTAATTGATATCTTCAGAACATTTTACACCAAAGCAACAGAATATACATTTTTTAAGTGCTCATGGTACATTTTCTTTTCTTTTTTTTTTTTTCCGAAGCTGGAAACGGGGAGAGACAGTCAGACAGACTCCCGCATGCACCCGACTGGGATCCACCCGGCACGCCCACCAGGGGCAAAGCTCTGCCCACCAGGGGGCGATGCTCTACCCCTCCGGGGCGTCGCTCTGCCGCGACCAGAGCCACTCTAGCGCCTGGGGCAGAAGCCAAGGAGCCATCCCCAGCGCCCAGGCCATCTTTGCTCCAACAGAGCCTCGGCTGCGGGAGGGGAAGAGAGAGACAGAGAGGAAGGAGGGGGGGGGGAGCAAATGGGCGCTTCTCCTATGTGCCCTGGCCGGGAATCGAACCTGGGTCCCCTGCATGCCAGGTACATTTTCTAGAATAAACCATGTATTAGGACACAAAACAAACCTCAATAAATTTAAGAAGACTGAAATTACATCAAGCATCTTCTCTGACCACAATGACACGAAACTAGAAAGCAGCTACAACTGGAAAATCTGAAAAACATTCAAACACTTGGAGGTAAATAGTATATTATTAAATAATGAATAAGTTAACAATGAGATCAAGGGGGAAATAAAATATTTCCTTTAAATAAATGAAAATGAACTTATTACAACCCCAAGTCTATTAAACGCAGTTAAAGCTGTCCCAAGAGGAAAGTTCATAGCATTACAGGCACACCTTAAGAAGTAAGAAAAAGCAAACCCTGCACCTAAAGGAACAAGAAAAGGAACAACAAATAAAGCCCAGAGGAAGTAGAAGAAAGAAAATAATGAAGATCAGAGGAGAAATAAACAACATATTGGCTAAAAAATACAATATAAAAGATCAATAAAACCAAAAACTGGTTCTTTGAAAAGGTAAACAAGATTGATAAACCTTTAACCAGATTGATCAAGAAAAAAGTGAGAGGACCCAAATTAATAAAATTAGAAACTAAAGGGAGAAGTAACAACTGACAGCACTGAAATACAAAGGGCTGTAAGAAAATACTATGAAGAACTATATGCCAAAAAAGTGGACAACCTGGGCAAAATGGGTAAATGCCTACAAAAACAATCCTCTAACAATGAATATGGAAGAATCAGAAAACCTGAGTGCAACAAATTAAACTGATTACAACAAATGAAATTGAAACAGTTATCAAAAACCATATGGCTTCTCAGGCTAATTTTTTCAAACATTCAAAGAACTACCACCTAGTCTTCTAAAGCTATTACAAAAAATTTAAGAGGAGGGAAGACTTCCAAGCTCATTTTATGAGACAAGCATTATCTTAATTTCAAAACCAGGTAAAGACACTACAAAGAAAAAAGAAAACTATAGGCTAGTATCTCTGATGAATATAGATTCTCATAAAATTCTCAGCAAAATATTAGCAAACTGGATCCAGCAATACATTTAAACAATCACACTCCATGATCAAGTGAGATTTATTCCACAAGGTAAGGCAGGTACAATATTTACAAATCAATAAACATATTTCATCACATCAACAAAATTAAGAATGAAAATTACATGATCATATTAATAGATGCAGAAAAAGCATTTGAAAATACCCAGCATCCTTTATGATCAAAACTCTCAGGACAGTGAGAATACAGGGAACATACTTCAACACAATAAAGGCTATATATGGCAAACCGACAGCCAACATACTTAACGGGCCAAAATTAAAAGCAATGTATTTATACTTAAGATCAGGAGCACCACAGGGGTATCCCCATTCACCACTCTTACTTAATATAGTACTGGACATCATAGCTACAGCATTCAGATAAAAAGAAATAAAAAACATTCAAATTGGAAAAAAAGTAAAACTATCATTATTTGCTGATGACATGAAAGTGGAGTAAAGACAGTATCTTTAAATAAATGGTGATGGTAAAATTGGACAGATATATGCAAAAAAATGAAACTAGACTACAAACTTACACCATACACAAAAACAAACTCAAAACTTAGTGTCAGTAATCATCAGAGAAATGCAAATTAAAACCACAGTGAGATATATCACACCTGCAAGAATGACTCTTATTAACAAATCAACAAACAGGTGCTGGTGAGGGTGTGGAGAAAGGGGAACCCTCCTGCACTGCTGGTGGGAATGCAGATTTGTGCAGCCACTGTGGAAAACAGTATGGAGATTCCTCAAAAAAATTAAAATGAAACTACCTTTTTTAGATTATTTTTAACATTTTTGATCTGGATCACCAAGTGTTATAATTTAATCTATAAGAACATTAATACACATAAATGTATTTTAAATTAATGATATTTTAAAGTGATATTTCTATTTTAACAGTATAGGTGTACATTTTCTAGATTTAAGGATATGATTTGTCAGACTTTTTCATAACAAAACAAGTTATAATAAATGAAAATTTAATACTACTAATATACCAATTTAATCTTATTAATACAAGTATATAACTCTTCCATTAGTGGACATTTGGTCTTATGTCCTATATGTCCAGAGAGATATTTTTTTTACACCAAATGATCCATGATATTTATTCTTGTCCAAATCGTCCAGGGACACATTTAGCCTATAGTTCTATAAATCTCCCTCTCTTGCAAGATTCAAACCCAATCCACTTACCTAACCCGTGTGACATTCCCAGGTAGGCTACCAAAGCAAGAAGGGTTATTATAGCACACAATACAGCCACAACACAGTTACCGGAGCAAGAAAACATGATGGTATTTTTTACCCATTCATCCAGTAGAAATAAACTTTATAGTCTATTTGACCCGGGGACATCTTTAGCGTGGACATTTTGAACAGGATCAAATATCAAGGACCTTCTAGCATGGATCTCATGTCTCCAGGGAGGTTTTGGACACGTCCTGTAAACAGCTCTTCTTTATGTATCACATCAGGATATTTTTACTATTTTAAAACAGGAAGTAAATGTTTGAATAGGCTTGTAGAAGCAAGAACAGCGGTTAGTCTATCCAATACTAAATGTTCCTGGGTTTTTTGTTTGTTTGTTTACTTTGTCTTCACCAGGCTCTCTTAGCCAGTGCCAACCACTTTGGCCTCAAGGCCAGCACGTGGGCAAAGGCGCACGGGCTGCAGTTCTCAGCGCTCCCGGCAACGCGGGGGTCGCCCGCGTCACGCGGTTGGCCGTCCCACTCCGCAGGCTCGCTGGGCTATCTCTCCTGGAAGCCCAGGGTCGCTCCGCTCCCCTCAGTTTTCTGGAGAAGCTGTGAGTAATTGCCTTGGGATAGCAGAGACCCCTCTCGCCGGCTGCTGGCTCAGCCGTGCGTGTTTCTGCCCCGGAGGCGGGCAGTGACTAACCCCGCTGCGGGCACAGGGCGCACAAAGGCTGAGGGCGCTGGAACTCCCCTACCGACAGATCCCGAGGAAGCTCTTTCTGCGTGGTTTCAGTCAGAGCTACCAGAGCGGGTTGAGCATAGAGAGCAACGTTGCAGGCTTGAAAATCTCCCATCAGCGATGCGGCCTTTGGAAAGCGGTTCACTGACTCAGCGGGGACCAGATTTCGTACCCAGCAGTCCGACGTGCGGTGGGCGCGGGGGAGGGCGGTAGTGGTGTGGCGCGACACTGAGCGGCCAGGAGGCTTCCACTCCACAAAGGGTTAGGGTTAAGGTCGGAGTTAGGCCTTGGGTTCTGTTAAGAATACTGTCCCCACGGTGTTAAGGTGCAACCTTCCTCCGGATGCCCGAATAAATCTTATGAACCAACCGCTGACCTGTCTCCTGAAACCACCTGGCACCCTGAGTCTCCAACTAGCAAGCGGGTTTCCCTCATGGCTTTCTGGGTTGTTCTAGAGGCTCAAGTGTCTACTTCAGTCCTTCTGTCCCTTGCTCCCCGCCCTGACTCTCAGAAGTAGACCAGGAGAGTCAGGGCGGGGAGCAAGGGACACCCTCGCCTTCCTTGTCTGTAAATGATTATTTCTTACATCAGTGATGTTCAACCCTTTTCATCTCATGACACACATAAAACTAATTACTGAAATTCATAATATATTTCATATATACATTGCTGATTTGACAAAAGAATAGGTGTAATTTTGATCCATTCACAACATATGTGTTGACTGTTGTCATTTTTTTCATTTGACAATCTAAAAGAAAATAGGTCAGTGCCTCTGACCAAATAGTCAGGTATTGCATGTTTTAAAAATGCTTGGCATATCGTTGAAAATAGCTGCCTTAAGTGAATGGCTGCCCAGAAAGCCACAAAAATTGTGGAGGTTTGGGGAGGGTGGGTTTCAGGTAACTCCCACTGGCAGAAAGGGGATATCTATTTCAACGGTTCTTAGTGAGGGAAAAACCTACCTCGCGAAGACATTTGGAGGGAGCACTAAGCTTAGAAGACACTGAACCAAGAGGGTGTACATAGCAAGTGAACTGCCCGTTAACTTCTTAGGAATTTCCACTGAAATTCTGTTTATTTGAAAAATTATCTGATCTATGTTTATGATGCTTTTATAAAACCCTTGAATGTTCCCCTCTCCTCACACCCAGCTTCTCTTTTTGATCGTTCTGGGTATAGTTAGCTGTAAAGAGCGAAAACGCTGTTACTGTTGCCAATTTCCAAAATTTCCAATGCCTTTACAGCTGGTCCGTAAAGTTTGGTCGGACTCCTGAGCTCAGCACCAAGGGCGACGGAAGAAGTGTCCAGGTGCATGAAGGAGGAGTGAATTATGGAGAGCCCACAAATATTGTGGACTCTTTCAGTGATCAACACTCCAGCACACAAACGGGCGCGCACCCGCACGCTTGTTTGCGCGCGCACACACACACCAGCGTTTCCCATGGACAACCGCTAGAGGGGGGGCCTCTGGGCGATCGTGTAATAGAAACAGATTTGGAGCCTGCTCCCGGCTGAGTTTGTGTTTGTTACTTCTAAGGGCTTCGAATGATTGTGATTAAGAGGAATCTATACCTTAGTCTGGTTCGAACTGCGTAAAGAAGGGGAAATGTAGTGCTATTTGCTCTTCACAACTACATGCTCCTTTGGACTCGGGACTCTCCATTCTATTACCCCTTCAACTACTCTGGGCAATGCAAGTCTTGAAGCGCCCAGAGCAGAGCCCAAACACCCGCTCAGATGGTAATTTTCTTTTCCTGTAGGGAATTTAGAATAGAGACCTGTAAACGTGAATCCTGTTTTCTAGATTATTTTCCACGTCTGTTTAATCCTATTTTATGCCTTTTAAAAATACAGCTGATAAATTATTCTGAAAAAAAATGTAAAAAAGCAGTTGGAAACAGAAGCATTTTCTACAGAATAAAGCAGCAAAATACCCTTTTCATTATATTTCTGAGATTGAATTTAATTCCTCACTACCAACCTGGAAATAGTTGCAAAAACCTTAGAAAATGCCACATATTAAAGTATTACTTTAAGAAATACTACTTCCTTGTGCAAAAGCCTGTGAGTTCCCAATAGGTGTCTAAGCATGGAAATCACTTAAGAAAAAGAATAAGGGTCATTTGTTGAACAACTTGAATAATTTCATCTATTGTGACCGAACTAGGAAGTAGGCCTGTGGGGTTAAGGGAGGATCTTAATTGAAATTTCAAGATTGAAAAATCTAATCCTATTCACTTAAAAGGCTTTAGGTGGATTTCAACTAACTTTGCGAAAGGAATAAGAATGATACTCAAAGCGAAAGAGGGAAGTTATTTCCCTGAAAACCAGGTGTTGAGCGCCTTGGTGACCCAATAGTGGGCACCCGTGCAGAATGACCAGACCTCTCTCAGCGCAGTTCTGGCTCTGTTCAATTCACCAAGCGCACCCACGGCAGAAATGCCACGGGTAAACTATTTGCGGTGATGGGCTTGGGGGAGGGGGAGGGGGAAGGGGCTGACACACCGCAGTGCCACTAGCGCTGTTTCCTCCCTGAAGTCAGCCACTCACCGGCGCAAGCAGCAGATCGCCCTCTGCGCTCTACACTCAGACAGGCGGGGAGCCCTAGCGCTCACCCTGCGAGCTCAGCTGGTGCTGACGTCCGTTCAGGTCCTTAAATGTGTCTGTCCTTGCACAGGAAGAAATAGTCACTTTGCCCTGGAGCAGTCACTTTGCCCGAAGGCGGTCGTGTCTCTGCTCCTGGAAGCAACAGCTCGAGCTCCCCTTGCTCTTCTTCCTGGATCTGTTTTCTTCTCTCCCCTCTTTGCACAAGGTCCTCACCACCCTCCGCATTTGGTATTTGCACCCCAGGCGTGAACCGACGAGGTTTCCCATGCCCCGTGTTTTTCCTGTGGACACGAAGAGTAGAGATTAGAGGAGCGCTCGGGGATCGCTCAAGGAGTAGGGAGCGTCCTCTCCAATTTTGGTAGGAGGGGTGATTTTTTTCTCAGAGGTCGTGAAATCACCTGCCGCCGCCGCACCCGCAACTTGTTTTGGTTTCTTCTCAGACCTGTGTGTGCGATTCCAACATCAAAGTTTTTCTCCCTTCCCCGAAAAGAATCTATCCAATTAATCCGTCCTCCTCCCCCCCACCCCGTGCTGTCTCTGTCAGGCCTTCAAGCTGTGCGGTGAGTGGATAGCAAGGCGCGCAGTGTGGCAGGGGCGGTGGAGATTGGAGCGATCAGGCGGAGCAGAAGGGAAAGAGCCGCTGCCGGGAGCTCCCTGGGCAACCCTTTGCCAAGCGAAAGAACTGGGAGTAAAGGCGCAAAAAGAGGAGCGGAAACCTTCCGGGACGCTGCTGTCTGAACACTGGATTTTCATCACCATCCTGGTTGTGCGTATCTGCCCGTTTATCCCATTTGGTAACTAGTAGAGAGAAGCGCTTGGCAAGAGCGCTCTGCAGGACCCAGGCTCTGGCGGCTGGAGATCCGTGTGTCCGCTGCTAAGGAAGAAGCAGAGGGGAGGACACCAGCGGCTGCTTACTGGAGCTCTGAGGTAGGCAAAGGTTTGGGATCCTGATTCTAGCGCTCAGCCCACATTACAAAAGGGTGTCTTGTTTCATGGTGCCAAGGCATTTTTCTTCCCTTTATTTCCCATCGCATCCTCCCCTTTTTTGGATTCGGGCTGGGGAATAACCAGAATCACATCACTCTTCAAGGTGCACTTCCTTAAGACGTTCATCGCTTAACGACTGTCGTTACCTTTGATTGTGGAAAGGATATTTGAGCTTCGCTGGGAAGTTGGTAGCTTGCAAATTTTGAGAAGGTCCAACTTGATTTTATTCAGTTTCTTAAAGGATGTGTTTCCTGTGAGCAAGAATCATGGGAAATAAATGTCAGTGTCATATACAACTGCAACAGCAGCTCAGAAATCACCTTCATTTCCCCCAAAAAGTTTTCCCCATGCAAGTTTTCATAATGTCCAAATGTCAGGCGTGGAGACTTGTTTTGTTTCGTTATATATAATCTTGACGGGGTACTCTCTTTTTATTTTTAAAAAGCAAGATATCAAGGACATTGTAATTTTTTTCCTTTCTTCTTTTTTTTTTCTTCCTATGCTGACCATGTAACAAAGCACTGTGAGCGTCCAGAGAGAATGAAACACTTTTCCAATCTGTAGGAATGATAAAAGACTTTGCTGTTCTGAGCCTTGCCTGAAGTTTTTATTTAAACGCCTCCTTATTTTTTAGTTAAAAAAGTAACTTGGGGTAAGACTGAAGTAATATCTTGGGTGCAATTTAGCCTGGTAGGGTTTTGTGTATAATGTATGTAATTGATCCCTGCAGTTGCACGTCACCTAACTGACAGAAATTGCAGGAGATGATAAAAACAGCCCTTGAGTTTTTGGCATGTGATATTTTTGGACTGTGGGGAAATTTTAAAAAAATCAATATGAAAACATAAGTGGCAAAAATATGGATGCTTAGGTGAAAACAGGAAGGCAAGTTAACTTTCAAAGGGCGGTTTATGAAAATTAGTGCCTAGAATTTCATATCTGCGTATGATAATCAGTGAAATAAATGAACCAGTTAGAATTCCCAGCTTGCAGTACTTGGCTCTATAGAGATTGCTGTTGCATTTCATTTTGATCACATTGTAGGAATAGATAATGTTGGATGCGTTTGTTCACTTCCTCATACTTGTGTGCTGTAGATTTCAGGATGTCTTGTAGAGCAGAAAGAGAGATAGAGAAACAATATTCAAGATTTTGTATCATTACATTGCCATCTCAGCCTTGCAAAGTGTCCTTCACATAAGCTGCAACTAGTGGAGTCTTGAGCTTTCCTCTCTTTCTCCTTCTTTTGCTCAGTGACACTGGTAATTGCCTTTCAATTTGGTCTTAAATCTCCTTCTGTGCAGAAGAGCATCACACATGTTCCTCACAGGGTAGCTTTAAGTTACGTTTGCCCTGAATTGAAATAAGTTAATGCCCCAACAGTAAACTATGTTCAGTTTTTTAGGGAGAAACTGAGTGTATCCCCACTTCTACAAAGCCAGGGAGAGGCACAAGGTGTTTGAGGGGAGAGCAAAAGGAAAGACTGGAGTACAAACCAAGAGGTGAGACAATAAACTGGGAACGGGGCTTAGGGCAGTGTAGAGGAAAGGGAATAAAGCTAAAATTTGAACTGTGTTTGTATATATGTGTGTAGAGGATGGACTATATTGGACAAGAAACAGCCTTATGATGAGCAGGTTGACCTCAAAGGTCAACTCCTTGTTTGATAAATGCTTTAAAAAGAGGTGAGAATATCAAGAAAATAAACAGCTCTAATTTGTAGTTATTGACTTTCAAATGAAGTCTTAATTCTCAGGATCTTAAACAGTACTTCTCAAATTTGAGTGCCTAAGAATGCATAACAATTGAGATTTATAACCCTAACACATGGGAAATTGGTTCAAGAGGATCCAGTTAACTGCATGTTTAACACCATGGGTAATTTCAGTTTTCCTAAATTCAATAAATACCCTGTGAGAAATGAAGGCTTAGTGTTAATGAACTTCCTCTTGTTAAGGAGGGTATCAAACAAGCATATTAATATGAAAATTTTTTTCTGGTTTTTGTTCTCTTCTTGAACTTTTTTGGTTTTTCATTATCAATGTTATTATTATTGCCATGTCTGTCCCATTAAAAGATGGCTATTCTCAAATATGTACCAAACTTCTGTCACGGGTATGTGTGAAGTGCTGGATGGTAGCTGAGATTAAAACCAGAAGAAACTCATACTGATGTGATGGAAATGCTTATCAAGATCTTAAGTTAAAAAAATTAATGTGCTGATGGATTTGATTAGAGGGCAGCTTTAAGTACACCTTATAATTATCTCTTCCTTGAAGGAAAGAAGACAGTTTTTAAAGTGATAATATTTCTATTTCATATACTTAACATATTTATATTTTTCTTAAAAATTCACAGTAATTCAAATAGTTACGTGAATTTTTAAAAAGAGAATGTAAACTTAAAAATTCTACAATCAGCCTTGCTTGTTGGCTCAGTAGTAGAGTGTCACCTGGTGTGTAGATGTCCCAGGTTGGATTCCTGGTCAGAGCACACAGGAGAAATGACCATCTTCTTCTCTAGCCTTCCCCCTTCCCCCTTCTCTCTCTTTCTCTCTCTCTCTCTCTCTCTCTCTCTCTCTCTCATCTCTATCTCTATCTCTCTCTCCCCTCTTCTTGTAGCCATGGCCCTATTGGGTCAAGTGCATTGGCTTTGGTAGCTGAGGATGGCTCTAAGAATAGCTCAATTGGGAGCATGACCCCAGTTAGGGGTTGCCAGGTGCATGCAAGAGTTTGTCTCTCTATCTCCCCTTCTCTCACTTGGAAAAAGAAGAAAAAAATTTTATAATCATTATTTGCTACTATGTTTCTTTATATTTATTAATCAAACTTCACAAAATGACATAAAAGTGGAAAAATTGATTGATGAAATTCTGATCCCAATGCTAAGTTTGGTCATTTCCTTTGGGCTTTTTCTGTTTTTAGAAGTTACATCTTCATGAAAGTTTTAATTTTCCTCATTCTTTCTAGCCAAAAGGAGTTAGTCGTTCATTGTCATGGTCTTCAATATGTTTGGTGTTCATCAGCATTCTCATATCAGAGCTCTAATTTCTTTTAGTGTCGTCTTACGTAGTCCTACTCACAAAAAACATTTTCTTTATTCACATTTTTTGAAAAAGTAGGTATTTTAGAACTTTTTACTACTTAAAAATTTACACAATAAGAGCAAAGTATCACACATGGTTAAAGGAAGAGGATATTGTCTTTATTTTTTTCTTAGAAAAACACTTTATTCAACTGTATGTATGTTGGTTGACTATTATTTTAAACTGTGTGATGTTGAAATTTTTGCCATTTTTAAGCTTTGATAAAGTATGACCTCTCAAGTAGTACATGGCTCAGATCAATGTGAATTATATGCTAATTTTTCAGTTGAGATTTTTGTTGTTGCTAAAAACCCAAAACCTCTTTAGATCATTGAGTGAGTACAGTCTAAGAAGTGGGAAACTTGGGAACAAAATCACAAATCTAGTTTAATCTTAATAAGGTAAACTTAACTTAAGAAAGACATGGTTTTTCTTATTAACCCCAAATTACAGATGTATAATTGATATACTGAGACTGAAATATGGTGCCACAGGGTCCAGGATTCCTGTCACATTTTAAAGTCCTCTGTAAAATAATGACATGAATGATAGCAAAGACAGTCCATTCCTATCTATAAATAGATATAAAATTCTGCTTAAAAGCTCTAGAAGCTTCTTTTTCTGTCACATATTCCAATAGGGAAGAGAGAGAAGTCCACATGGTAGCATTATTGTGATGAATTATAGTTTGCATAATTCTACTCTTGAGCCATCTCTAGCTACAGCTATACCAATGGGAACATTGGACTTTTCTCTAAAGATAAATTTCCTGACAGTTTTTACAAACTAATATACTACCGATTAGAAGGTCTGAGTGTGCATTATGGCCAAGGATGGCCTTTTTAAAAAATAGTTTCTCTGTTTCTGTCCACGTAAACCTAGAAGCCATTACTCATCTTTTCTCCATTCTCCTCTTGCTTTGTGCCCTGATATAAATTGCATCATACCTGTAGAAGATATATCTTTTTTTTTTTTTTTTTTTTTTTTTCATTTTTCTGAAGCTGGAAACAGGGAGAGACAGTCAGACAGACTCCCGCATGCGCCCGACCGGGATCCACCCGGCACGCCCACCAGGGGCGACGCTCTGCCCACCAGGGGGCGATGCTCTGCCCATCCTGGGCATTGCCATGTTGCGACCAGAGCCACTCTAGCGCCTGAGGCAGAGGCCACAGAGCCATCCCCAGCGCCCGGGCCATCTTTGCTCCAATGGAGCCTTGGCTGCGGGAGGGGAAGAGAGAGACAGAGAGGAAAGTGCGGTGGAGGGGTGGAGAAGCAAATGGGCGCTTCTCCTGTGTGCCCTGGTCGGGAATCGAACCCGGGTCCTCCGCATGCTAGGCCGACGCTCTACCGCTGAGCCAACCGACCAGGGCAGAAGATATATCTTAAAGTGATTTCACATATATAAGATATATATATATTTTATTTAAACACAAAGTTATATATATATTCTCATCTTTGTTGTGTTCTTAAAAACAAAATGGCTTCTCTTCCACGTACAATATTTGGTTTATATTAAATTGATCCTTGCTACCTGAAAAAATTCATTTACACTAAGTCAGTGATTTAATAGATTCCTTAAAAGGTTGCTTTGCATTTTAATAGAGAACCAATGAAATAAAAAAAATCTTAAGAAATATTTCCACTGAGGGTTTTCAGGTCATTAGACATAAACCCCTACAAGGTAAAGTCTAAGTGGGACAAATATACGGTGATGGAAAATGATTTGACTCTGGCTGACGGGCTCACAAATATAGAAATATTTACCTAAAACCTATTAATCTTATTGATCAATGTCACCCTATTAAACTTAATTTTCTAAATAAATTTTAAAAAATACACTGTCATATGTGTTTAAGGCTAGCTGGATAACCTGTTTGGATTCTGTCAGTCTCTATTATTTGATACCTCCTGTCTGCTATTTGATATCTCACATCTAGAGTTCCACAGTTTATGCAACAGCTTCAGGTACAAACATGAAAACAAGAGTTTGAGTAGGTACTGAGATTTGAGCAAGGAGAATAGGACATTATCTAAATAAATCTGGGGAACAAAAGAGATAATCCAAGAACTAGAGACACATCAGAAAGATGGATTACATGTTAGATTCTTTTTTTCTTGGTTTGCCATTGGCAAAGATTATGAGTGATTAGACTAGAAGACAGAACTGTGGTACAGAGAACAAATCCAAGAGTCAGAAGAAATCATGGCGCCTAGGTCAGGTCCACATTGTCTTTGGGAGGGAGGACATTTGCCTGCTTATTTCTTGCAGTTTTTCTTTGTTGGACTTTTGATAAATTGTTTTATGGAATGCCAACTAAAAGTTTGATTCCTGGTGAAAAGAAATTTGTTATTTTTCTTTAATTCTTAAAACTATAACATCATTATAGTCTAAAAATTACATCTTCTTGGTTACTTATAGAGCAAACAAAGTGACAAATATAGTTCAAATAAAATTAACAATTTATATAAAAACATTCTTACACTGATATGTTTCTAGAGTGCATCTTAAAACTACAAAAATTAGGTAATATAGAGATACTGGTTTCTGGTTTTTCTGTTTGTTTGTTTTTTCATTTTTCCGAAGCTGGAAGCGGGGAGGCAGTCAGACAGACTCCCGCATGCGCCCGACCAGGATCCACCCAGCATGCCCACCAGGGGGCGATGTTCTGCCCCTCTGGGGTGTCGCTCTGTTGCATCCAGAGCCACTCTAGAGCCTGAGGCAGAGGTCACAGAGCCATCCCCAGCGCCTGGGCCATCTTTGCTCCAATGGAGCCTCGCTGCGGGAGGGGAAGAGAGAGACAGAGAGGAAGGAAAGGGGGAGGGGTGGAGAAGCTATGGGCTCTTCTCCTGTGTTCCCTGGCCAGGAATCGAACCCTGGAGTCCTGCACACCAGGCCGATGCTCTACTGCTGAGCCAACCGGCCAGGGCCTGGTTTCTGTTTTAAAGATGAATAAAAACTTTAGAAATGATTTATGTAAATTATGGTGTTTCCTAACTTTCCTAAAGTTTTTATTTGGGAATTACTCACTTAATTTCCTTGTCTTTTTCAGTGTGGTATTCTTTTCAGAGTGAAGCAAGGAATAGAAAGAAAGTACAACTGTCAGTTTTAAATTAAGATATTTATTTAGCTGTGACTAATGTAAAAAACAGACTCTTACATAGTTTTCCTACATAGTTCAGGTAATCAGTTAATCATATAAACGTATATGTATAGATTTGAAATTTCTCTTAGATTTATTGAACTTCTAATTTACCATGTCTACCCTTTTTTATGCTGAAGTTTTTTTCCCATTGCTATCAAGACAGATTTTTCTGAATAGTAAGTAATCAATTGATAAATAATTCATGTAGTGTAATGGTTTGATTCAAAATTATTTATAAGAATATATTTAAAAGTATAACTAAAAATGAAATAAGCATAAATTAATAATCCATAATTACCCAGATCTTATTTTCTTTACTAATACATAAGCCAAATGATTATTATTTATTATAACACACATTCTCATAGATTTCAATGAACTTAGAATAGTAAATATTGTTTTTGTTCAGCAATGTTGTCATTTAATCATTTAATAAATGAATGGACCATTAACTCAATATGTATTACTCAGGATATTTTGTAGATAATGCATTATGTAGTAAATTTGTATCTTCATAACAGTTTATGTTCTTTTAAATATATATGTGTATACATGTAAACCAAAATTTTAAATTCTTAAAAAAGTCATTAGCTGCAAAGTTATATTTATAAAGTTCAGCTGATATCATTATTTACTTTATATTTTATACAGTCTTATAGGTGTTGACTTTTGGATAATTAAGTCAATTAAAAATAATATGTTAATTGCTAAGTCACTGCTAAATTATATAATAGCTGTGACTGCATTAAATCTAGAAATGATACTTCATATTTCTTGTGTATTTTTTTCTCTAAGAAATATTTTATATATATTGAAATATATATGTATTGAAAATGTTACAATAAAATTTTAGAGTGCAAATATTCAAATGTGACACTTAGAATTATTGATTTTTCCTTTCTAATATTCTGAAATTTGTGATAAATCAATGTAATCAATTAATGTATTAACTAAAACTGACATCAGAATTTTTGGGTATTATCACCTCACCTTTCTACAGTTTTGAAATAGATAATAATTAAAAATAAAAGAGTAAACAGTTTAAACACTATAGATGCGTATTCTTGTTGACCTCCTAATGAGGATGCAAAGGGATATAATTTGTTCTATAGTTTTGTAAGCAGAGCTGTAAAAATTATAACCCTATGCAGATATAAAACACACACACACATATACAATATAGTATTTTTAAAGATTTTTACAGGTTGCAAACTCCCCACAGTTATTATATATAACTCTGAAATAGATAGCTCCAGAAATGAAATTCTATTGGTTTTTATAATTCATCTGGGCCATGATCAATTAATGACATTTGGCATATATTAAGGATTTATAAACCCAACTGTAAATATTTTATTTAAAAAAAAACAGGTTAAATTTGGTGAATTTAATACAGTGAATACGTATTATCAACTGTGGACATATTCTTATGTAGGGGCATAATGATTAACAAAAATGGTAGTAAGAGGAGAGCAGTAGTAGCCTTACCCAACCTTCCCAATGGGAAAAGAAAGATCATATATGGTCTTACATAGAGAGTCTTAGAAAAGGACAGTAAATGCTCTAGGCAAAAATTTAATTTGGCTCAGTAGTAGAGTGTCGGCCTGGTGTGCAGGAGTCCCGGGTTTGATTCCCGGCCAGGACACACAGGAGAAGCGCCCATCTGCTTCTCCACCCCTCCCCCTCTCCTTCCTCTCTGTCTCTCTCTTCCCCTCCTGCAGCCAAGGCTCCATTGGAGCAAAGATGGCCTGGGCGCTGGGGATGGCTCTGTGGCCTCTGCCTCAGGCGCTAGAACGGCTCTGATTGTGGCAGAGCGACGCCCCAAGATGTGCAGAGCATTGCCCCCTGGTGGGCATGCCAGGTGGATCCCGGTCGGGCGCATGCGGGAGTCTGTCTGACTGCCTCCCCGTTTCTGGCTTCGGAAAAACACACACACAAAAAAATTAATTCATATATAAAAATTTATCTCAAAAATTAAAAAATTTGGCCAAGACTTAACATAATGAGCTTTAAATTTATTAAAAATTATGATATTTCATTATTTGTAAAATAAATATTATATGTGACTTCTACATTAAATACTATTCTTCTGGAAAGCTATATTTTTCTATATTATAAATAATAAAAAACATTTTAGAAATTTTAAAAAATATTGGTAATACTTCTATCTTCATAAAATAAATATATGCTAGTCTAGAAAATTTCAATGAGAGAGATTAGCAAAATAATAATAAATATCGTGGCAATCATTTTCTGCTAGTTAGTATTTAAATTACTTTACATCTGTTAACTCAATCTTTATAACATTATAAAGTAAATCTTATTGTTTTTCCAGTTTATAGAGAAGAGAATGTATGCTCAGAGAAGTTAAGGATTTTGTTTAAAATTACCAGTAAGCAGAGATGGAATCTGGATTCTAACCAAGGCTCCAGATATTATGTTTTTGACTCTTACACTTTAAGAGCTCTTTATGGTATTTCAAATAAATTGTGTAAGCTATAATGTTAAGGCTTTTGATTGACCTTACATATTTCTTATCTAATATTATTGTAACCAAAAAAAACCAAAGCTGGATTCGGGATTACGAACCGCCCTTAATGCCAATAAAAAGCAACTAGGACCGAGTAGGTGTAAGGTGTGTCATCAAATGGCAGCAACTTGAGAAGGCAGGTGACTTCTGTGCAAAAGAACTGCTTTAACACTATCCTGGTGCTGGTGGGCTTTTATAGGGCTCAGGAGCGAAAGAAAAAAGGGAAAAGCCTGTGCAGTTAGTCACGTAACAATATGAAAGAGATGGAGGTTCAGCTGCAGGAATGTCTCCTCTGCAAGTTCTTTTGATGTAACACAGGCCCAATTAGCTTGGTCAGATCTGGAGTCCTTGGTAAATCTTATAGACAACATGGTTCAGCTGTCTCCCAGGAACAGCCAGAACCTGGTGCTTCGGGGACCATAGGCCTCTGGGAATTATCTGTGAAAATACTCTCTGTTTCTTAGGATACAAAGTAAAGATTAAAGATTGGTGGGCTAAGTTTCTCATTAATTGATAGGCCTTAGCTTTTCACAGTAAATTCTGTGGCTAGGCTTCTATAAACAATTATTATGATTTAAACTCCCCTAATTTTCAGGTTCCTCCCCATTGTAAGCTTTTCCTGACATTCCTGCAAAGGCAAACTTTTCACTACATTTCATAGTAAAGGCCAGGGAGCCACGAAGAGAGAGAATAGCAAGCAGATTAACTATTTCCTGACCCTTACATATCTTCTATTTATTATAACTGAAAAGCTACTATTACTGAAGCCAAATTTCTAACTTTTGGGATCCCCAATGAGTATATGTTGCTTATTGCCAGCACCAGTTTGAATTTGAGGATTTTCTTTTTTTTTTTTTTCTTTTTCTTTTTTTTCTTTTTCTGAAGCTGGAAACAGAGACAGTCAGACAGACTCCCGCATGCGCCCGACTGGATCCACCCGGCACGCCCACCATGGGACTAAGCTCTGCCCACCAGGGGGCGATGCTCTGCACATCCTAGGCGTCGCCATGTTGCGACCAGAGCCACTCTAGCGCCTGAGGCAGAGGCCACAGAGCCATCCCCAGCGCTCGGGCCATCTTTGCTCCAATGGAGCCTTGGCTGCGGGAGGGGAAGAGAGAGACAGAGAGGAAGGCGCGGCAGAGGGGTGGAGAAGCAAATGGGCGCTTCTCCTGTGTGCCCTGGCCGGGAATTGAACCCGAGTCCTCTGCACGCTAGGCCGACGCTCTACCGCTGAGCCAACCGGCCAGGGCTTGAGGATTTTCTATTCTAATATTTTTCACATTTATTATGTTAGAAGAAATGATTACCCTAACTTGCAGTCTATAGACCACATTTTTTAATTTTTAATTTTTTTGGGGGGGGTTCTCTTTTTTTTTATTGATTTTAATTTATTGTGTTTACATAGATTCTAGTGTTGCCCCGAATGCATCCCCTCTCCCCCGTATTCCCCTCAACATCTCCTTTGCCGCCCTCCTCATAGCACCCTCCCCCCTTCCCTTTAGGTTTATCCCATCCTATCATCTTTAAAAGTTAATGTTATGAGTACTTGATGCTTTTTTTCTTTCACTAGAGGAAGAAATTCCCATTTTTAGCATTTAAGTCACAGTGTATATTTGATTTGATACCTGAACATATATGGATGCCTTTTTTGTAAGGCATAGCTTTACTAGCACAGTGTTGACAGAGTACGTTTGCAATAATGCTTTTATTTTTAGCACACAATTTAATTTTAAATTAATTCCAAACTCTAATAAGTTTGTTTCTGTTTTATAAAATGCATTATAAGCTCTTCCCAATGCTTTGTCAGCATGTTTAGGCACATTCTCTTGATCTGTTTTCATCCAGAATGGTATATTAAAAGGCAACGTTATTTATATCATGGCTCCTAATGGATTGCCCTCTCCTTGGGCTTTTTAGGTAGTACAGAATAGTGCTTAATGATCCAATGTTTGTAGTTGGAATTTCTGGCTCCAATGTTTAGTTGATCTAAAACTGGACGTTTTTCCTTAAAGCTTCTTTGCTTCAGTTTCAGTGAAATATTCATGAGTATTTCAAGACATTAATGAGATAATTCAAATAACATGTTTATGGCAGTACTTGACACACAATTCAAGTTCTTTATAGGTAAACAGTTTGAATAATGCTTGATGGAGAAAGCAATAGATAAGTATAAAATCAAATATGACTGCTTGGTAATATTATGTGTATATGAGTATCTTATCGAATAAAAATGTCATGATCCTGAAAGGGACAATATGCTTTTTATATATTTGAATAAAAATACAGTTTAAATTGTCCATGTATTTGTGCTATTTGTCCACTGGTAAGAATATTAAGTTTCGCAGCATTAAGAAAATAGATTCACAGAAAAAATAAAAAATAGAAAAAACCAAGTAACACCTGCCTTAAATCCTGAGAAAGAATATCTGAAAAGGTTTACAAAAGGAATTTTCCCAGTGAATGGCTAGTTCAATTAAAAATAAAACAAACAAACAAAAAAAAAACGTGAGAGGGCAAGTTTACTGGTTTCAGCATCTGGCCTTGAGTAGCTACAATTAAAAAGTAAATAAAAAGCAATACAATTAAAAATTACACCTGGGTTTCTTCTGGAATTGTATTTGTTCTATATCACTGTACTTGTTGAAAATCAAAATGAAAGCACAGTTATTAAAAATAATTGTAGTTTTAAAAATAAAGACTGCATTCTCTCCTGATTTGATTAGAATTGCATTTACAGGAGTTACGTGTGCTTTTTCATCTGTTTTTCAGAACAAAACAGTGGCCTTCAGGCCCCTTTACGACTCAGCAGCATTGATTAAAAGAGTACAATTAACTTAAAAGCCTAGATGAAAAATAAAGTCTTACAGTTGTGTGCAGTTCTAGAAGCTGATTACTGTGAAAGAGAGAATTGTCTCAGGATGTCTTCAGCCTTAGTTCTGTAGTCAGAGCCCTATCCACTGTCTCTCTGAACTGAAGAGTGTAATGTAATCAGAGTTTTCCCAATTTAAATGATCCTATTACACAGGTAATTAGGAGGATAAGAAGGAAAAGAAAGAGCACCAAAGATGTTTCTGGATGATTTCACTCTAAAACTGTGGAATCAATACTATTTCTATGAATATATGTGCACTAATTGTTGCAAAGATAATGTAAATTCAGTGGATTATCCTGTCAAGGAATTGTGTTATTATGTCAGTGGAATGTTTGATAATATAATTTTTCTGAGACATGCTGATCTAAAAAAAACAGTCATTTGCTGTTTTTTTGTTGTTTCTCAACAGCAAAAACATGGGCATATTATTGGGCTTTCATAAACATACTGTATATTGTTTTACTGCCTAAAGTAATTGTAGTGATTATACTTTTTAATGTCAGAAGTATTACTGAGTGCTCTATACTGTTAATTCTCTATATAGGGTCTCCTCTTGGTCTAGAACTTACAAATATACTCTATAGTAGACCCTCTATACCCGCTGGTTCTGCATCTGCAGATTCCACTAACCATAGATCAAAATAATCAGGAAAAAATGTGTCCAGTTGTTGTTGATATGTACTGTGTAGTTAGGCCTACCATGGTTGTGTCTGTACTGGACATGTACAGACTTCTTTTCTTGTTATTCCTAGACAATACAGTATAATAAATATTTACATGGCGTATACTTGATATTAGGTGTTATAAGTAATCTAGAGATGATAAAGTATATGGGAGGATGTACATAGATTATATGCAAATGCTACCCATATGAGGTTTTTAATCATCCTCACATGTGGATATCTCCGAGTCCTGAAACAAGTCTCCTAATAGATACCAAGAGTCTACTGCAACTTCTTTACTTCACATTCAATTTATAATATGAAACAAGGACAAGATAAGTATAATAAACTTCTCTACTTGGAAATTTAAAAAAATGAGTGATATACTTTAGAAAATAATTTTTGTGGAATATATTCCACTACATTCCTGCTTGCAAACCTGCAATTTTTTTTTACCAAAGTCTTCTCTTTTTTTGTAATATTTTCCCAATGCAAGAATCGACTATCATATAATACTACTACTCTGTAGTCTCACTCGTTTTCTAGGAATGTTATTATGTACAGCTCTACTTTCCAAGTTACCTCCGTCCACAGTGTTATCAAAGTGTCACTGCTAGGCCCTGGCCGGTTGGCTCAGCAGTAGAGCGTCAGCCTGGCGTACAGGGGACCCGGGTTCGATTCCCGGCCAAGGCACATAGGAGAAGCGCCCATTTGCTTCTCCAACCCCCCCCCCCTTCCTCTCTGTCTCTCTCTTCCCCTCCTGCAGCCAAGGCTCCATTGGAGCAAAGATGGCCCGGGTGCTGGGGATGGCTCCTTGGCCTCTGCCCCAGGCGCTAGAGTGGCTCTGGTCGCAATAGAGCGACGCCACGGAGGGGCAGAGCATCGCCCCCTGGGGGGCAGAGCATCGCCTCTGGTGGGCGTGCCGGGTGGATCCCAGTCGGGCGCATGCGGGAGTCTGTCTGACTGTCTCTCCCCATTTCCACCTTCAGAAAAATACACACACACACACAAAAAAAGTGTCACTGCCATGTATCATGAGTTATGTTCCCAGACTCTTGTGACAGTTTTCTTGCTACTCAAAAGCTGAGTGCTAGCCTGACCAGGCAGTGGCGCAGTGGATAGAGCATCAGACTGGGATGCGAAAGACCCAGGTTCGAGATCCTGAGGTCGCCAGCTTGAGCGAGGGCTCATCTGGTTGAGCCCAATGTCGCTGGCTCAAACAAGGGGTTACTTGGTCTGCTGAAGGCCCGCAGTCAAGGCACATAAAAAAATAAAAAGGAGCTGAGTGCTAGATAGTATTCTGCTGCAACACACCTTACTTATTAATGAAAATTTACATATCACTCAGTTACTTTTTTTAAATGTTAAGAATAATACATTTCAAAAAAGAAAACTTGAAAAATACAGAAAAAAATATCAGTAATCATCACCAAAAGAAATGCCTGTTAACTTCTAGTTGCCTATAGTTCTTTGTCAATCTTATTTTTATTTTAAATAAAATAGACTACTTTTGAAAGTAAATTTATAAATTTACTGTCAACATTTTCATATTAATATTTTTCTACTAATATTATTGTCATTCAGTATATATAATACCACAACCTGGTATCAAGCTGAATTAATAATGTATTTGGTTAATACTGTTCACAATTTTTTTTAAGTTTGACTTTACTGTCAATACTTATCATTTTAAGGTTTTTTAGAATTTTCTGCTTTTTTTGAAACTGTGAAAGATTCAGAAACAGTAGAGCAACTAATCTGCATGGTAGTGATGTTCTGCAACGGAGAAGCTGTTCTTTGATTTACATAGACATGCTGACTCCAGATTATAGCTGTCATCACCACACATTACTTTTGGTACCTTTCCTGAAATGGGGCATTGATTTTACAGTACTATAAATAAGTTTTTTGGAAATATCTTTATATATCTTTATGCACATTCACAATTATTTTCTTATTATATATTTTGAGGATAGAGAATTATTGGGTTAAAGTGTACTGAGGAGAATGGCAATTTCTGTTTTCGCTCAGTAATCTAGTTCACAATCCTATTGCTGTTTGATTTTAAATATATGATAATTTTTTTATTTATGTGCTTCTACTTCTGAAATTACTTTATATCATTTTGAAGTTTTTCTAGTAAGTGATTTATTTTATTGTTTATTAGTATTTTTAAAAACCAATTGACAACTTCAACTTTTTTTGGTATTTTAATGTATATATTTATTGTTTAAATTTGTATGTCAAATCAACTAAGATCTTTCATTACTTCTGAGTTTTATGATTTTCATAAAAACCTTTTTCACTGTATAATTATTTAAGTATTCATATTTATGTCTTCTATTTTTGTTTTTTATTTAATTACAGCTGAGTTAATTATTATAATAATTAACTATTATATAATAGTTAATAATAATTATAATAGTATATTATAGTTATAATAATTATAATAGTTAATTATAATAGTATATAATAATTAATTATTATAATAATTAACTAATTTTTAATAATTTTTCAAATAATTAACCAATTACCTAATGACAACTTATTAAACAATTTAAATTATGATTTTAGAATATAGCTAAGAATTAAGATGGAGTGACTGCTATAAAAGTAAATTATTTCATATTCCTTCAGCACAATTTGTTGTTATTTGTATAGGACAGCTTGTGTATTTTAATAAGATGTTATAAATAGGCATTATGTCACTCTCCTATCAAGACTACATTGATTGTCACGCTAACTTAGAATAACACATTTATTAAGTTAAATCTGATGAAAAGCTATAAAATTCCCTTAGGATGACTCTTAGAAATAAAGTTGGTTTATTTAAACACTGATGTTATATGATTGATCATAGAGAAATACTGACCAAACCACTACAAAACTGTGTGTATTAGCTTACTTTTAACTCTAGCAGAAAGTATCATACCTTCAAAGATCATTCAAATTTAGATCATAGTTATGTGCCATTTAAAATTGTGTTCAAATTTTATGTGGAAATGACCATCATGAGAGAGGATATTTTGAATTATTTTACTATAGGTCATTTTTGTTATAGAAGATACTATTAGAATGAAACTATCTTACAAATATATATCTAAGTTTTGCTTCCTTACCCATGCGTTTAAAACAGTAGAATAATTTTTTTCTCATCTAGTATATAGATAGCTACTTGATGTTCTTTCCAATAAGATAGACCTTTTATGCTTCACTGTGAAATTGAAAGAGCTTCTATAAAATTAATGTCTGAATTCATTACAATTTCTAAAAAGAATGTCTCCCTTTGTCTGCTGGTCTCCATTTTAGAAATGGGTTTAGAAAAACAAACATTCCTTTTTAACTAGTATCTGCTCAGTGAATGAATTTTCTGTATATTTTCATACTTTTAAATAATATACATTTGATGTTTAAAAATTAAAATTAAAATTTAATAACCAAATGTTTTTTTGTTTTGTTTTGTTTTGTTTTGTTTTAATTTTTTTGTATAGGAACAGAGAGAGAGTCAGATAGAGGGATAGACAGGGACAGACAGACAGGAAGGGAGAGAGATGAGAAGCATCAATCATCAGTTTTTCGTTGTGACACCATAGTTGTTCATTGATTGCTTTCTCATATGTGCCATGACCATGGACCTTCAGCAGACTGAGTAACCCCCCACTCGAGCCAGTGACCTTGGGTCCAAGCTGGTGAGCTTTTTGCTCAAACCAGATGAGCCCACACTCAAGCTGGCAACCTCGGGGTCTCGAACCTGGGTCCTTTTGCATCCCAGTCCGACGCTCTATCCACTGCGCCATCGCCTGGTCAGGCAATAATAACCAAATGTTTTTAAAGTATTTTTTCTTTTTCATATCTAAATAGAAATATATAGCATGCCATGATTGCATGGCATTTATATCAATAAAGTGTTAGAATTACATTCAGTTATTAAAACCTGTGTTAACGTTTGTCCTTTGAATAATGCATGTTGTTTCTATTCTGTGTTGAGTTACTTGGGTAAAACTTCATAGAAGATACAGAAGAATGATTTTTGTGACTTAAAAGAGGAATTTCACAAACTTATTCAAGATACTTAGTTTGTAGAATGGCTGCAAGTTCAGAAAAGCAGAAGGAGAAATAAGAATAATTGTCATCATTATTACAAATAATTATCCTCAGATATCTACTGTGCATTATATTTTGCTTTTTCTAAATCAGGGGTCGGGAACCCTTTTGGCTGAGAGAGCCATGAACGCCACATATTTTAAAATAGAATTCAGTGAGAGCCATACTATGACCTATGTACCTTACGCATTATCCAATAAAATTTTGGTGTTGTCCCGGAGGACAGCTGTGATTAGCTCCAGCCACCAGCAACCATGAACATGAGCGGTAGGAAATGAATGGATTGTAATACATGAGAATGCTTTATATTTTTAACGTTATTATTTTTTTAATTAAAGATTTGTCTGTGAGCCAGATGCAGCCATCAAAAGAGCCACATCTGGCTCACGAGCCATAGGTTCCCGACCCCTGTTCTAAATCCTTTGGAAAGAAGAGTATTGTTGCTTTAATGCACAGCACATCTGTTTGAAAGTTGAATATCTAGAAGTGAATAAATTATTTATATTTTATATGACGGGAATATATTTTGAAGTATAACAGTAGTATATATCCCAATTATGTTTTTACTGCTGCCTTTATGGTGCCCTAGTAATCTGGTGAGAAAATTCACAGATATCTATGAACACTGGGTTGCAAAAAGATGGCCAAAGAAAGGTTTTGGAGTGTCATCAACTCTCTCAGAGGATTTAAATAATTAAGTCATGAATAATCTTTATTTAGAGCTCAAGAGAGAAGGTTAAGGGGCAAGATATTAATGACATATAAGGCATAATTAGTCATGGATTACCCTCGGGACACATCTGGGGATTCCAAGAGAATTTTGGTTTGAGTAAATATGTGTTGAAGAGTCTCAGTTATCCCAACAGCAAGAAACTACCATGATGTGAATGAAGATTGGCAACATCATTTCAGAGTTTATTTAATAACAAAATTTAGGTGGTTATTTCAGTGTATAACGTGAGAATATTAAAATTCATTTTAATCAGGGCAGAAACATGCAGATTTATTAAAAGCAATGTTTAAAGAACTTAAGTGAATTACTATAGGTCACAAAGACATGAATTGGTATAGTTGGGATAAGATACCATGATTTCTGGCTGTGTTTTTACTATTTTGGCCATTAGCACAATTCTGCCATTTTGCATTCTAAAGTCCAAAACATACTTATATTCTGCTAGTTTAAAAGATTTTGGTTTCAGAAATTCAACAAAGATATTTGTTTATATTTTATTCACATTAAATCAAGCTCCATATTTTGAAGGTTTAAGTTTGTCATAGATGTTCAGTGTTGAGTGATAAGAATCTTCTTAGGACATCTAGTTTTCTTTATCTAATAAGATTTTGGGCAACTGATTAAACAGTATAAAGTTATCTGTATCAATATCTCAAATTTCTGTTTTTATAATTTTTTGGATGTGTTTAATGTTTAATTTTAATTTCCAGGAAGCACTTTGGCATGATAGAATAAAAATTTAAATATCTGAATTAAGAGTTTTGAATTCTTGGCTCAGTCCCATCTTCTATTAGCTGTTTAATCTTGGATAAGCATTTTATAATTTCTGAAACTCAGTTCCAAATATATATATATATATATAATGCCCAATTTGAATGACCTCACATCTTTTTTCTTTTTAAAAATTTTTTTCTTGTTGGCCTAGCGTGCGGAGGACCCGGGTTCGATTCCCGGCCAGGGCACACAGGAGAAGCGCCCATTTGCTTCTCCACCCCTCCGCCGCACCTTCCTCTCTGTCTCTCTCTTCCCCTCCCGCAGCCGAGGCTCCATTGGAGCAAAGATGGCCCGGGTGCTGGGGATGGCTCTGTGGCCTCTGCCCCAGGCGCTAGAGTGGCTCTGGTCGCAACATGGCGACACCCAGGATTGGCAGAGCATCGCCCCCTGGTGGGCAGAGCGTCACCCCGTGGTGGGCGTGCCGGGTGGATCCCGGTCGGGCGCATGCGGGAGTCTGTCTGACTGTCTCTCCCTGTTTCCAGCTTCAGAAAAATGCAAAAAAAAAAAAAAAATTCTTTTATTTATTTATTTTAGAGAGGAGAGAGAGACAGGGGGGAGGAGCTGGAAGCATCAACTCCCATATGTGCCTGACCAGGCAAGCCCAGGGTTTCGAACCGGCGACCTCAGCATTTCCAGGTCGACGCTTTATCCACTGCACCACCACAGGTCAGGCCCCTCACATCTTTTTTCAAACACTGACATTCCTTGATTCTGCAAATACTCAGTTATTTGAGAATATTTGTTGGTAACTTGCATGAGCTACTTAGGTATAATTTTACTCTTTTTAGCTAAAATTCCATACTAGATTAGATGCATTAGATAAACACCCAAATTACATTTAGGTGCCACAGGGACAAAATTCAGGCCAACTATTTAGTTTGTGAGTTGTTACTCCATAAACTCTCAGATCGTTGGATATTTTGATAATGTGCAAGTTTGACTCTGGGTTCATAACTGAGTCATTAGTAAGCACTGTCAAAATAAAGGTCTAATTATATCACTTTGGGTTTATTGCTGGATTCTTAAGTAAATACAAGAGAAAAGTCTTAGCCCTTCATTTAAATAGCTTTAGGATTTGAAATAGCTTGCATATTTAATGAAAGCTTCAGCAACTAAAATGACTTGTACTTTTTCTCTACCATCTACTAAAATGTTATTTCCCGCAACTTTAACACCATCTGTAACTGAGATTGGAACTTAAAGTGAGATAAAAACCAGTGAATCAAAGCCAAGCTAAGTCATTAGAATAACTTTTATATCCTTCGTATAACCTGAACCTATGAATAAGCACATGGAACCTACAGGTATAAAACCTATATCACAGTGAATAATGCAGGAATTAGTTCAGTTAGGAAGTTTCCACCTTAGCCAGACAGCTCCGCTGGTTGGAGCCTCAGCCCAAAGGACAGAGGATGCTGCTCTGATTCCTGATCAAGCACATACAGAAATGGATTGATATCTCTCTCTCTCTCTCTCTCTTTCTCTCTGCTTTCATCTCTGGCTAAAATTAATAAATAAAAATTAAAAACAAAAAAGATCACATAAAAAAGTATTTTTTTAAATGCACAAGTGTAATGGCCTTCTTGTGAGTAAATTATAGTTTGAAGTTTTTTAAATCAAATTTGCACAGCTTTTCCTCAACTTTTGGGGAGTCTCAGCTATTGATTGTATTCATAGCTTCTATTTTAGATTATGCAGCTTCCCCTTAAAGCGAAGTCATCCATGAAATCTGAAAGTGATAAGTTCAAGCTAAGACTTTGTTTATTTGTTTTTATAGATATTTCTAGAAGTTTTCAGTATAAAGTACATAATGTATGAATAGCACATTCTATTTTGCCTATTATTTAAGGATAGTTTGAATTTTTTGCTCCTGATTATAACAACCTAAATATTGTTTAAGAGCCACTCTTACTTGATTCTATATTGCAGTTAAAAATGTCTGTTGGCACTGGCCAGTTGGCTCAGTGGTAGAGCATCGGCTGGGCATGTGGATGTCTGGAATTAGACCCCAAGTCAGGGCACACAGGAGAAGTACCCATCTGCTTCTCCATCTTTCCCCTTCTCCTTTCTCTCTATCTCTCTCTTCCCCTCCAGCAGCCAAGGATCCATTGGAGCAAAGTGGGCCTGAGCACTGAGGATGGCTCCATGGCCTCGGCCTTAAGCGCTAGAGTGTCTCAGGCCACATGTGGAGCTGTGCCCCAGATAGGCAGAGCATCGCCCCCTTGTGGGCATGCTGGGTGGATCCTGTTGGTGCACATGTGGGAGTCTGTCTCTCTATCTCCTTGCTTGTCACATCAGAAAAATACAAAAATAAATGAATAAATAAATAAACAAACAAACAATGTCTAATTAGTGTTTATTTTGCAAGATATGTTTACAGAGCAGAGCTTTCTTAACAACAATTCTGCACATGAAACGTCTTTGTAGAATAGCAAGATATTTACAGTATAAAATGTTAGTTTATTTCATGAATTATTATTTTATAGATATGCTGGAGTATAACTATACTATTAAATAGAGACACAATGGTTTTTTTAGTTTTTGTAAGTATTAATCTTGTGTATCCCATGTTATGAACAATATATATCTGACTTAAATACATGATGATAATAAACAATGTCTTTTTAAATTTTTTTCTTGAATTGTTTTGGGTGACATTGTTTAATAAAATTATATAGGTTTTAGTTGTAAAATTTTATAATACACCATCTGTTAATTGTATTAGGTGTTCATCACAACAAGTCAAGTATCCTTCTATTACCATTTATTTCCGTTACCCTTCTCTACCTTTTCCTCTTGCAATCTCATACTCAAAAGAATATATCCACCCCATGTTCACTGAAGCATTATTTATAATAGCCAACAATTAGAAAGAGCCGAAGTACCTATCAGTAGATAAGTGGGTAGAAAAGCTGTGAAACATTTAAACCAGTGGTAGTCAACCTGGTCCCTACCACCCAGTAGTGGGCATTCCAGCTTTCATGGTGGGTGGTAGCGGAGCAACCAAAGTATAAATAAAAAGATAGATTTAACTATAGTAAGTTGTTTTATAAAGATTTATTCTGCCAAACAGAGAAAATCCGACATAAAGTACTTGGTAAGTAATTATTAATATATGCTTTAACTTGCTGTGACTCTGCTTTATAAATTTTATAAAGTAAAGTTACTTCCCTACTTTATAAATCATCATTACTGTGGAACCGGTGGGTGATTAGAAAATTTTACTACTAACAGAGATACAAAAGTGGGCGGTAGGTATAAAAAGGTTGACTACCTGTGATTTAAACAATGAAATACCACTCAGCCCTAAAAAGAAGTAAATCTTACCTTTTGCAACAACATAGATAGACCTGGAGAGTATTATGCTAAGTGAGATAAGCCAGTCAGAGAAAGACAAATACCATATGATTTCACTTACATATGGAATCTAATGAAAAATAAACTAACCAACAAAATAAAAATAGACTCATAGATGTGGAAAACTGACTGACAACTATCAGAGGGGTTTGGGGTTGGGGGCACAGTGCAAAAGGTGAAGGGATTAAGCAAAGAAAGAAAAATTTATACAATATATTTATACATAAAAGAAGATGATTTTAATTTAGAATTATGTTTTCAAAGGTTAGTTACAGGGAGACAGAAAGGTGTGAATAGTGGGTGCAACTTTTAATAATACTTCACAGTGTCTTACAGATTGCAAAACACTTTTATATATATATTGCCTCACATGCTTATTATAAAAATTGTGAGGATATTAGGGTAGGCATAGTTATACCTGTTTATGCAGATAATGACCAAAGTTTGAAAGCATAGTACAAACCCATATTTATGCAGAATTCTTGAGCTATTATTAAATTCTACATCTGTTGATATCTGGTGTAGTGTTTTTTATATAATGTGATAAATGTAGATTCATTAAAGTATTCCAAAAAAGGACAGTTTCCCTCATATATTTTGCATACTTGAGAATTGGAACCATTCATAATCATGTAAGATTTACTTTACCTTTTGGAGTATACAATTGTGAAGTATTTAAGAATGGAAATAATCCAGAAAAAAATTACCCAAATATTGTGTCTATATGTACATAATATATGTTAATATACATAATATTTGGATAACTTATATACATATCATTTTGCTCTTCATAGTTTAAAATACATTCATGTGGAAAATGATCCAATTTTTCACTAGACAATAAAGAAGAGGAATGAGTTGGAGGAAATAAAACTATTCCTTGAATTCTAAGAGTCAGAATCTCAAAGAAGTATCTGTCACTCATTGAGTTTGGGAAAATTTTTCCCTCTTCAGACTTTTTGAAAGAATTTGAGATGGATTAATACTAATTCTTATTCAAATATTTGGTTGAATTCACCGCTGAAGCCATCTGATCTTGATCTCTTTGTGAGGGGTAAGGAGTAATGGGAGAGACTTGATTATTCATTCAATTTCCTTACCAGCAACAAGTATATTCAGATTTTTTATTTCTTTGTGATTTAGTCTTAGTAGGTTGTCTATTTCTAGGAATTTATTCATTTCTTACAGGTTAGTCAGTTTGTTGCAGTACGATTGTTCATAAGTAGTCCCTTAAGATTCTTGATATTTCTGTTATATCAGTTTTAATGTCTCCTTACTTTTTTCTGACTTTATTTTAGTCTGTTTTTTATTTAAGTTAAAAGCTTGTCAATTTTATTTATCTTTTCTAAAAAAAGATTTTAGTTTCTTTGATTTTTTCTATTTTTTTTAGTCTCGATTTTTTTTTTCTTTTTGAACTTTATTATTATCTTTCTTCTGGTAACTTTGGGTTTAGGGTTTAGTTTGTTCTTTTTCTAGTTACATGAGGTGTAAAGTTAGGCTGTTTATTGAGATCTTTTTTTAATGTAAGGATTGTGGCTATAAATGTATTTCTTTGAACTGCTTCTGCTACATCCCATAAATTGGTATGTTGTGCTTTTGTTTCCATTTGTCTCAACATATTTTTTTATTTCCTCTTTAATTATTTTATTTGTTTGTTTGCTTGTTTTTTTTTTTTTAGGTGAGGGTGGGGAGATAGTGAGGCAGATGCCTACATGCACTTTGACCAGGATCCATCTGGCAATTCCATCTGGGGATGATGCTGGAGTACTGAGTTATTTTTACCACCTGAGGTTGACATGATCTCACCAACTGAGCTATTCTCAGCACCCAGTGCCATGTTCAAATCAATCAAGCTCCTGGCTACAGTAAGGGAAGAGGGAGAAAAGGGGAAGAAGGGGAAAGAAGCAGACGGTTGCTTTACCTATGTGCTCTGATTGGGAATCAAACTCTAGATGTCCATATGCAGGGCCAGTTTCAGTATTTTAATTGTGTGTGTGTGTGTGTGTGTGTGTGTGTGTGTGTGACCTAATGTATTTCCATACTCAGAATGTTTCATGTGTTCCTGAAAAGAATATATGTTCTGCTATTTTTGGATGGAATGTTCTATACCTCTGTTTGGTCCTTTTAGTCTTAAATGTACTTTAAATTTTGTATTTTCTTATTCCTTTTCTTTCTGGATGTTCTGTCTATTGGTGAAAGTGGGATATTGAAATCTTGTAATTTTTCTTCATTGCTGTCTTTTTTTAACTTCAATTCTGTTAATATTAATTCTCTTTTCCTACTCTTTCCCTTTAATAGTTTCCCCTTAATATAATTCCACTGGAAAGTCCTTACACATAATACAATGCAAGGCATTGTAACTTAAATAGTTACTGTAGTAATAAGAGGTCATAGAGAAGGCCAAAGAATGTAAATCTTCACTTATATTAACCACAGACCTTAGGTAAAATAGGAAACTACTATAAATATGGATAAAAATATCCTGGCCTCCATTTTATCACTGTGCCCAGCCTGAGTCAGTGTTTTATAGTGGAAAACATACTGGCCTAGACTTATGCTCTGGTCCTGCAGTATCAGTTACTAGCAAGGTGACTTGGACATTTTCTTAAGTCTTTATCTACAAATGCAAGAAATAGATAGTAAACATTTTCATAATATTTTAAGGGTTGTAAGAAGAGTTGAACTCAAAATTTTCTATGTACCTAAAAAAAAGGTAAAATATGAAAAAAGCAAATTTGTGTCATCTTCCATGGAAATTTGCTTCAAATTGATATCTTAGATATGATAAAAGTGATTTTACAAGTTTCTAAATTTAATGGTGCATTTTCTCTTATAGGACTCTGTGAGTGAACATAACTGTTAGGACATAGTAGTAGAAACTATATTGATGAATAAGTAACAAATTATTATTAATATCATATAAATGCAATCATACTTTACCTTTTCTTTTTGGTAAAACTTTAAACTTTATAAAGTGTTTTTCTATCTCTCTTACATATTACAGTAATCTTGGAAATACGTGAGGTATTATTTTTCCCTGTCTTACATGGACTAAAAATGATAAAGATATATTATGATTTTCCATGCATTACCAAGTCACAGTGGTGTAGAACTGAAATGGATTATTGTAATACACCACCATTTTTCTAAAAGGTAGTGAGGCCTGGGGATTAGTGTAATACGCAACTTTCCTGGGACATTTCTCAATGTATTGGCTCATGCTTTTGTTTAAACAAATGAACAAACCAAGAACAAATACAAACAAAAATATATGATCAAAATAAGCAAGCTGAATGTTTTGGTAGTTTTAGGATCTCAAAAATATTTCTTAAAACCAATAAAGTGTGCCTGACCTGTGGTGGCGCAGTGGATAAAGCTTCGACCTGGAACGCTGAGGTCGCTGGTTCAAAACCCTGAGCTTGCCTGGTCAAAGCACATATGGGAGTTGATGCTTTCTGCTCCTCCCTTCTCTCTATCTCTCTCTCTCTCTCTCCTCTCTAAAATGAATAAATAAAGTTAAAAAAAATAAAATTATAAAAAATACCCAATAAAGTGTTATTTTATTTATCTTCCACATTAAGACTTACTACTTTTGTATAATCATCAAAACCTTGGATAGTTAGTTGTAATTAGACATGTTCTAAATACAATCATTCAACATAATTTTAAAGTACGGATTGATAAGGAGTTAAACGTAGCAGTTCTGAAAATTTTCCAATATTGTCTCTGTACTTATGTCTCCATATATGGATGGTTGTTGATGATGCAATTAGAATGAACAATAATTTATTTTTCAACTTAATATTAAGCAGTATAAACATTAATATTAGTATTTCTTACTGAGAACTAGTATATAATCTTGACTGAGGTTACTTATTTCAAAATGAAGAACTCTTCATGGATAAGAGCTAACAAAAAATAGAACTATGTCTTTAAAATAATTTTAATTGAAATGTGGTAAAAATTTGTATTTGTTTTCCAAAGAATCCAATAAATATTTCTGATACTTATAGGAAAATGTAACCTCAACTTTAGAATAATTTATTTTATTTTAGTTTTTCATTAAATGAGAAGCAAGGAGGCAGAGACAGACTCCTGCATGCGCCTTAACCAGGATTCACCTGGCAAGCCCCTACCAGGTGATGCTCTGCCAGGCTGGGCTATAGCTATTTTAGCACCTGAGGCCAAGGCCATGGAGCCATCCTCAGCATGCAGGGCCAACTCTTCTCAAAACCATTTGAGCCATGGCTGCAGGAAGGAAAGAGAGAAAGAAAGAGAAATAAAGGGGGAGGAGGGGAGGAGAAACAGACAGTTGCTTCTCCTGTGTGCCCTGACTGGGAATCGAACCTGGGACTTCCACACACTGGGCCGACACTCTATCACTGAGCCAACCAGCCAGGGCTCTAGGATGAATTCAAAATTTCTGAATGAATTGTCATAACTGGCTAATAAAATATAAAAAATATCAATATAAACTCAATAAGTTTTGTTAAATCTCACTTGCATAGAGGTTGTCTTTTTTTTGGCAGTGGTTCTCAACCTTGACTGTACCTGCAGTTTTAAAAAATATTGATGCGTGCGTCATAAAGCTAAAAATTCAGTGTGAAATTGTCTGTCATCAGGAACTTAACCAGTTTATTCTAACATGAAATAAACTTAAAAACAACTATTTTAGGGTATTGTAATGAAGTGGGTACAAATATAAGCTGTTTTTTAAGAAAGATTTCATTTATTGATTTTAGAGGTGAGGGGCGGGGGAATCAGCAGAAAGCATCAACTCCCAAATGTGCCTTGACCAAGCATGCCCAGGTTTTTGACTGGCAATTTCAGCATTCCAGGTCAATGCTTTATCCACTGTGCTATTATGGGTCAAGCAAATATAAGCTCTTAATGTGCAACAGTTTAAATTTGGGACACATTTTGGTCACATAAAACTAATTAATACAGTATAGTTTTCTTTTTCTTTCATTTCTCTCCTTTTTTTTTTTTTTTGTGAGAAGACAGGAGTTAATGACTCAGATTCCCTCATGCACTTTGACCAGGATCCACCAGCAACCCCATCTTGGGCCAATGCTTGGGTACTGAACTATTTTTAGCACCTGAGGCTAATGTTCTGGGACCAATCTAGCTATTCTCAGTGCCGAGGGCCATGCTTGAACCAATCGATCCACTGGCTGCAGGAGGAAAAAAAGGAGAGGAAGGGGAGAGAATGGGGGGAAAGAAGATGGTCACCTCTTCTGTGTGCCCTAACCACGAATTGAACACAGGACATCCATACGCTGAGATGATATTCTATCCACTGAACCACCAGCCAGGGTCAAATATCATTTTCAAGGAAATAGGCTCTAATTTGTCATGTATATTAACACTTGATAGAAAGCAAAATTATGTTAATATATTTAAAGAAAATATAACCATGTCAGAATCTATAATTGAATCCATATGTTCTACCTTTCCAATATTATATAATCTTGGTTGATGGTTAGAATAAAATTTGGAAAAATTTAAAAGTTATCTTAGCATACAAAATCATATTTATATAATTTTTATGTTCAACATAATTCAGTGAATTTTAATAATGAAAAAATCAATAATTGTAAATGATATATATGATAATTCCATTGCCATACTGTTTTATTAAGTGACAGAACCAGTTTGGAATAGATCTGAAAGTCAGTGTTTCAATCAGAAGAAGGCTTTTAAAACCAGTGTTGCTGTGTGAATATGTAATTCTTTTATAATTTCCCTACTATGCAGGTCAGTCCCACAGAACACATTTCTCATTACATTACCAGTCCAATAAGGTCAAGTACATCACAGAGGAACTATATATTAACTATCCTCTTAAATAGTCATGATCCATAGTAAAAGTTGATATGGCATAATGCATTCAAACTCGTTTACTATTCACATAAAATTTTATTGAAAGTATTTACAATTGTACGTTTTGCTATGTTCAAAACACCATATGCATTGATTAATCACAACTTCTTGCAGTCATACCTATATAATATTTATGTCTCAAAGTTACTATTTATGGTAATTAGCAGCTTTTCTATTATAACTAGCTAATCCGATTCTCCAACACTGTCTGAGATAGCTTAACATTTTTCTCAGTTCAAATTTTACTTTGTAGTTTTATTTTTCTTTCATCTTTTTTGTAATTCAACTTCAATACAAATTTGAATAAGTTATTAGTTATTTGCTATCAAACAAGGAGACTTGTCTTTGGGTGATGAGCAGACAATGCCATACAGAAATGATGCACTATAAAATTGTGCAACTGGATATAATTTTATTAACCAATGTTACCCCAATAAATTCAATAAAAATTTTTAAAAATCAAAGAACTTTAAACAGAAAATATATTATTAGCATGCTTTCCATCTGAAAAAGCACATTTAACTAATCAAAAATTACTTAATCATTTCAACAATTAGGAGATTTACATATACATGCATATGCAATCCTTTTTTTAAAAAAATGTTTAATACTATTTATAAGCTGGAAGCATATTTTCAAATAAATATGCTCATTATTATTTGTATTTATAGTGTATGAGTTGAGGCAATAGCTAAAGTAGCATAGTCTTGACAAAAATAGAGAAGAACAGTCTAAAATTCCAGACTCCTAACATGTTTTTCAGGCTAAGACACAAACACCCTAATGTTATTTATGTCATCCTCTTATCTGTAATCTAATGTGTATGCATTTCTTCCAGTGAATATTAAATACGTATATAAAATTGTCATAAACTGAACTGCATGAGAATAATAGTCTCCAATTACAATCTGATCATCAGATCTTATATTGTTCCAGTTTCATTGTATAAGGGGGATCTGGGCTCCAAATAAAGATCCCTAAAAAGTTATTTGCTTCACCTCATATAATAGTTTTCAAATCTTTGGTAAAATGTCTTCATGGAATTCTACATTTTTTTTGCCTGATAAATAAGCAAAATTAATTTAATTTTTTTATTAATTTACTTATTGTGTTTACATAGATGCTAGTGTCTCCCCAAAAGCATCCCCCCTCCCTGTATTCCCCCGACATCTCCCCCACCCCTCTCCCAACAGCTTCCTTCCCCCTTCCCTTCAGGTTTAATTCCATTCCTCAGTTCACATTGTTCCTTGGATTCCTCAAATGAGTGAGGTCATATGATATTTTTCTTTCTCTGCCTGGCTTATTTCACTCAACATAATAGTTTCCAGGTCTATCCATGTTGTTGCAAAATGTAACATTTCCTTCTTCCTCATAGCCCCATAGTATTCCATTGTATATATGTACCACAGTTTCTTAATCCACTCGTCCACTGACAGACACTTGGGCTGTTTCCAGATCTTCACTATTGTAAACAATGCTGCCATAAACATGGGGGTGCATTTGTTTTTTTCAGTCGGTGATATGGTGTCCTTGAGATATATTCCTATAAGTGGGATGGCTGGGTCAAAGGGCAGAACCATTTCTAATTTTTTGATAAATCTGCATACTGTTTTCCACAGTGGCTGCACCAGTCTGCATTCCCACCAGCAGTGCAGGAGGGTTCCCCTTTCTCCTTGCCAGTACCTATTCTGTGTGGTTTTGTTAATGAGTGCCATTCTAACTAGTGTAAGATGGTATCTCATTGTGGTTTTAATATGCATATCTCTAATGATTAGTGATGTTGAACATTTTTTCATCTGTCTATGCCCTCTTTGGAGAAGTGTCTATTCATTTCTTGTGCCCATTTTTTGATTGGATTGTTTGTCTTCCTGGTGTTGAGTTTTACAAGTTCTTTGTAAATTTTAGTTATTAACCCCATATCAGATGTATTGTTGAATATGTTCTCCCATTGTGCGGTTTGTCTTTTTATTCTGTTCATATAGTCTTTAGCTGTATGATTTTTAGTTTGATATAGTCCCATTTGTTTATCCTATGTTTTATTTCACTCGCCTGTGGAGATAGATCAGCTAATATATCGCTGCGATAGATGTTGGTGAGCTTACTGCCTATGTTTTCTTCTAAGATGCTTATGGTTTCATGACTTACATTTAAGTCCTTTATCCATTTTGAGTTTATTTTTGTGACTGGTGTTAGTTGGTGGTCTAGTTTTATTTTTTTGCAGGTAGCTGTCCAATTTTCCCAACACCATTTGTTAAAGAGACTGTCTTTACTCCATTGTATGCTCTTACCTCCTTTGTCAAATATCAATTGTCCATAAAGGTGTGGGTTTATTTCTGGGTTCTCTGTTCTGTTCCATTGATCTATATACCTGTTCTTATTCCAAGTACCGAGTTGTTTTGAGTACAATGGCCTTGTAGTATAACTTGATATCAGGAAGTGGATACCTCCTACTTTATTCTTCTTTTTCAAGATTGCAGAGGCTATTCATGTTCTTTTTTGGATCCATATAAATTTTTGGAATATGTGTTCTATATCTTTAAAGTATGTCATTGGTATTTTAATTGGTATTGCATTGAATTTATAAATTGCTTTGGGTAATATGGACATTTTAATGATGTTTATTCTTCCTAACCATGAGAATGGTATATGCTTCCACTTGTTTGTATCTTCCTTGTGTTCTTTTATCATTGTTTTATACTTTTTGAGTATAAGTCTTTAATCTCCTTGGTTAAATTTGCTCCTAGGTACCTTATTTTTTTGTTGCAGTAGTGAAGGGGATTGTTTCCTTAATTTCCCTGACATTTCATTGTTCATGTATAAAAATGCCTCTGAGTTCTGTGTATTAATTTATATCCTGCCACCTTGCTAAATTCGTATATCAGGTCCAGTAGTTTTTTTGACTGAGACTTTAGGGTTTTCTATATACAGTATCATATCATCTGAAAATAATGATTTTTTACTTCTTCTTTTCCAATTTGGATGCCTTTTATTTTTTCTTATCTGATTGCTGTAGCTAGGACTTCCAGAACTATGTTGAATAAGAGTGGTGAAAGGGGGCACTCCTGCCTTTTTCCTGATTTTAGGGGAATGGCTTTTAATTTTTGTCCATTGAGTATGATGTTGGTTGTGGGTTTGTCATAGATGGCTTTTATCATGTTGAGGTATGTTCCCTGTATTTCCACTTTGCTAAGAGTTTTGAATATAAATGGGTACTGGATTTTATCAAATGCTTTTTTCTGCATCTATTGAAATTATCATGTGGTTTTTCTCTTTCCTTTTGCTTATGTTGTGAATCACATTGATTGATTTATGAATGTTGTACCATCCTTGCCTTCCCAGAATAAATCACACTTAATTATGATTTTTTTCATGTATTGCTGGATTTGGTTTGCTAATATTTTGTTGAGAATTTTAGCATCTAAATTCAACAGGGATATTGACCTATAATTTTTTTTGTGTGTGTGTTGTCTTTGCCTGGTTTTGGAATCAGAATTATGCTTGCCTCATAAAAGGAACTTGGAAGTGTTCTTTCCTCTTGAATTTTTTGAAATATCTTGAGAAGGATAGGAGTTAGTTCTTCCTTGAATATTTGTAGAATTCACCAGTGAAGCCATTGGGCCCTGGGGTTTTGTTTTTTGGGAGCTTTTTAATAACTGTTTCAATCTCATTTGTTGCTGTCAGTCTGCTTAGGTTTTCTGATTCTTCCAGATTGATTTTTTGGAAGATTATATGTTTCAAGGAAGATGTCCATTTCATCTAGGTTTTTTAATTTTTTTGGCATACAGTTCTTTATAGTATTTTCTGACAATATTTTGTATTTCTGTTGTGTCAGTTGTTATTTCTCCACTCTCATTTCTAATTTTATTTATTTGAGTCCTCTCTCTTCTTTTTTGGGTGAATCTCGTTAAAGGTTCATTGATCTTGTTTACCCTTTTAAAGAACCAGCTCTTGGTTTCATTGATCATCCTTATTGTTTCTTTAGCTTCTATGTCATTTATTTCTGCTCTGATCTTTATTATTTCTTTCCTTCTACTACCTCTGGGCCTTACTTGCTGTTCTTTTTCTAATTCTCTTAGATGTAGGGTTAAGTTGTTTATTTGAGTTTATTCAAGCTTCTTAAGGAATGTCTGTAGTGCTATGAACTTCACTCTCAGTATTGCCTTTGCTGTGTCCCATAAATTTTGAGTTGTTGTATGTTCATTATAATTTATTTCTAGTAATTTTAAAATTTATTCTTTGATTTCATTGTTAACCCATTCATTATTTAATAACATGCTAGTTACTTTTCATGTGTTTGAGTATTTTTCAGTTTTTCTGTTGTGGTTGATTTCTAGTTTCATGCCATTGTGGTCAGAGAAAATGCTTGATATGATTTCAATCTTCTTAAATTTGTTGAGCCCACTTTTGTGTCCTACCATGTTTTCTATCCTAGAGAATGTACCATTAATACTTGAAAAAAATGTATATTCTGCTGCTTTAGGATGAAAGGTTTTAAAGATATCTATTAAATCGAGTTGATCTACTTTGTCCTTTAAATCTGCTGTTTCTTTGTTAATTTTCTTTCTTGAGGAGCTATCTAGTAATGTTAGTGGAATATTAAAATCTCCTACTATTGCCTGACCTGTGGTGGCGCAGTGGATAAAGCATCTACCTGGAAATGCTGAGATCGCCAGTTCAAAACCCTGGGCTTGCCTGGTCAAGGCACATATGGGAGTTGATGCTTCCAGCTCCTCCCCCCTCCTCTCTCTCTGTCTCTCTCTCCTCTCTCTCCCTCTGTTTCTCCTCTCTAATAATGAATAAATAAATTAATTAATTTAAAAAAAACCTTTAAAAAAATCTCCTACTATTATGGATTGCTGTTGATCTTGCCTTTTATATCTATCAAAGTTTCTTTTATATAATTAGGAACTCCTATATTAGGTGCGTTGATATCTATGATGATTATATATTCCTGTTGGATTGCTCCCTTTATCATTATGTAGTGACCTTCTTTATCTCTTTTTATAGCCTTTGTTTTAAAGTCTATTTTGTTGGATATAAGTGTTGCTCCTCCAGCTTTCCTTTCATTTCCATTTGCATGAAATATTTTTTTTCCATCCTTTTACCTTTAGTCTATGTGCATGTTTTGTTTTGATGAGTGTCTCTTGTAGACAGCATATGTATGGGTCCTGATTTCTTATCCATGCAGCTACTTTATGTCTTTTGATTGTATCATCTAATCCATTTACATTTAAGGTTATTATTGATATGTAGTTGTTTATTGCCATTTTGTTCTTTAAAGCTGTATTCCTCTTTAGCAGTCTTGGTTTGGTTGTAATGAATTCCTTTAGTTTTGGGGTTTTTTTTGTGTGTTTTTATTTGTCTGGGAAACTTTTTATTTCTCCTTCAATTTTAAATGATAGCCTTGCTGGATAAACTAGTCTTGTTTGTAGGCTCTTGTTCTGTATTACTTTGAATATTTCTTGCCATTCCCTTCTGGCCTCAAGTGTTTCTGTTGAGAAGTGGGATGTCATCCTTATGGGGGCTCCTTTGTAGGTGATAGCCTTTTTTTCTATAGAGCTTTTAATATTTTCTCTTTATCACTTAGCTGTGGTATTTTAATTATGATTTGTCTTGGTGTAGGTTTCTTTGGGTTTCTCTTTAATGGAGTTCTCTGTGCTTCTTGAATTTGTGTGACATTTTCCTGCCTCAACTTAGGGAAGTTTTCTGCTATGATTTGATTAAACAAGGTTTCAATCCCTTGTTCTTTCT